>NW_027187348.1:19535466-19583071 GCF_028583685.1 Petaurus breviceps papuanus | reverse complement strand
ACACACACACACACACACACACACACACACACACACACACACACACAGAATGTGGTTTCCAGGTTTAGCCTCACTTCTGATCACTCTTTTATTAATGGAGAAAACAGGACCTCAAGCTTTATATCCAAGCTTTGACTCTCTTCCCACCAAATACCACTTCTATAATGAACACATATAGCAATTATTGAAGAAACCCATTTATTGATAATCGCAAACAGAAATCAGAGGAAGTATACAAAGAAAAATATATACCAGACAATACAGAGTAAAGGAGCTCTCTGTTGGGAGGAAGGTAACTTAGTTCAACCAAGAGAGATAGAGTCCTAGATCTCATCTAACGGAAAGTTCCCTGAAGTCTTTAGTGCAGCAAGCTGAGGATAGGGATGTAATGGGGTAGCTAAGTAGCTCAGTGGATAGCATGGTGGGCCTGAACTCAGGAAGAGCTGAGTTCAAATCTCGCCTCAGATACTAGCTGTGTCACCCTGGGCAAGTTAATTAGTCTCTGTTTGACTCAGTTTCCTCATATATAAAATGGGGACAATAACAACACCTCCCTCTCCCAGGGTTGTTGTGAGGAGCAAATGACATAATAATTGTAAAGCACTTGGCATAGTTCAAGTTTTATATAAATGTTAACTATTATTATGATGACAGAGACTGCCAGCTCCTCTCACGGCCACTTCTTCCCAGAGTCTTTTTCTCCAGCAACTTGAAGTATGGTTAGCATTGTCCATTTCTCTCTTGAAGCTGGAAACCAGAAGAGTCCAAAAAATGTAGAAGGTAAAATACTGGAAGAGACAGAAACTCTCCTCTCTTCCACTCTCACTAAGTCACAGAGTGCCTCCTGTCCACCCCCCAAACACACCAGCACTGGACGTGTCAGGACGCTGACACATGGGACAGGAGGTCATGGTCCCCTAAACATAGTGCAGTGAGTGTGCCAGTTAATGGGGAAATGACTATAACTGCCCCTCACAAAGTCACAGGGCATTCACTCATCTTCACCAATGAGGAGCGACCCATACCAATGGGCTTTGAGACTGGGGTTACATAAAGGAAACATGGAGCACACAACAAGACAATAAAGCTATAAGGTGGGGATAACATACATACTCAATTGAGTATGGAAATCTATCTTACCCTATAGGAAAGTAGAGGGGAAGGGGGTGGGGGCGGGGAGAGGAGAATGATAGAAGGGAGAGCAGACTGGAGGAGGGGGTCATCAGAAGCAAACACTTTTGAGGAGGGATAGGGTCAAAAGAGAGACTAGAATAGACTGGGGGGCATAGGATGGAGGGAAATATAGTTAGTCTTAAACAACATGACTGTTATGGAAGTGTTTTGCATAACTATACATGTATAATCTATATTGAATTGCTTGCCTTCTCAATGAGGGTGGGTGGGGAGAGAGGAAGGGAGAGAATTTGGAGCTCAAAGTTTTAAAAATGAACGTTAAAAATTATTGTTACATGCAAACGGGAAATAAGATATACCAGCAATAGGATATAGAAAAATATAGATAGAAAGATAGAAATCTATCTTGCCCTACAGGAAAATAGAAGGGGAAAGACATAAGAGAAGGAAGATGGGGGCTGGTGATAGAAGGGAGGGCAGTTTGGGGAATGCAGACTGTCTTGGGATGGAGAGAGGGGAGAGATGAGAAAATTTGGAACTCAAAGTCCTGTGGAAGTGAATTTTGAAAACTAAAAATAAATAAATTTTAAAAAGAAAAAAAGACAATAAAGCTAGCTAGTTTTATTGAGGATTTATACTTAGAATATGAAGGACTGTCAGGGAGGGTTGTTGAAAACAGGTCTAGTCTCTTAGGATCCTGGTAGAATTGGAAACCCTAAACTGGTAAAATTTTGTGGGTTTTTGTAGGATTCTTATCTGAGTCTAACAGAACCAGGTATTGGGGGAAGGGAACAAGAAGCTTGGACCTGGGGACTGGTGCTTATTCATGCTAGTGAGAGTTGGAATGGTGGAAAGACTCCTGAAGAAGTGGTGGCCAATTAATATTTAAATTTAACCACAGGAGAAAAGGGCTTTGGATCATTGCTTTTGACCTTACTCTGACAAGGTGACTGGGGAGTTTTAAGTTTCCCTGGGACTTCTGCATTTAGCAGTATGGGGAGGCTACTGGGGTCATGATAATCATTTGGGTCTTTGATTGAAGATCTCCAACTTGAGAAACCCACTGTCTCAAGAGACAGCCCATTCCGTTTTGGGATAGCTCTAATTGTTGGAAAGTTTTTCCTTACTTCAAGTCTCAATTTGCCTCTTTGCAAACTCTACTCATTACTCTTAGTTCTAGCCTCTGGGGCTAAGCAGAATGAGTATAATCTCTCTTTTATCTGATAGCTTTCAAGTACTTAGAGAGAACTATACTTGCCTTAAATCTTCTCTTGCCTAAGCATTTCCACTTCCTTCAACTAATTCTCCCTGGCACTGACTCAAGGCCCTTTGTTATCCTGATTGCCATTTTTTGAGTATACTGTAAGATAAGGAACATTTCAATAGGCTCATCCTGAAACATATTGAGCTATAACTATTTTTTTACTTTACATAATGATAAGCATTTAACACATTTTTTCTAGGTGATTTCTCTGTGTTGACCTTAATTTTCTAAATGAGTGCTTTTCTGTACAAATATATATATATATATATATATATGTGTATGAGTGTATACATATATGTATGTATATGTATACATACATTTCATTTAGCAGGAAATATAGGAATTAATTTGCTAAATAAGAGATCAAATATTCTTAGTACATGCACAGTATTAGTATTGCTTCACAAATGCTGCTTTTAGTGTCTCTTAAAGATGTGGCCATAAATATTTGCTAACATGACTCCTGCGGACCGTGGATGCCATTTTGTGTGTATATCACATGACACTTGGGGCCCTCCAGTAGAGTCATTTCAGGGTGATCAGCTCAAATTGGCTTACGTGATGTTTTCCTTATGACCCTAGAGTAATTATCTGATGAGAGGGTGTAATACCACAGTTACACACCAGGAGGGTGCTCTCCATGAGCCCCTAGCTTAGTTTTTATTGTTCAGTTATTTCAGTCATGTCCTACTCTTTGTGACCCCATTTAGGGTTTTCTTGGCAAAGATACTACGGTGGTTTGCCATTTCCTTCCCTAGCTCATTTTACAGATGAGGAAACTGAGGCAAATAGGGTTAAATGACTTACCTAGAGTAACATATAGCTAGTAAGTGTCTTAAGAACAGATTTGAACGCAGGAAGATGAATCTTTCTGACTCTAGGACAGCTGCACTGTCCACTCTGCACCTAGTTGCTCACCCTGAACACTCCGAACGTTACCTCCTTCCTCCTTAGTAGCTGCATTCTTTTTCTCTGGCACCTAGTTGCTCACCCCGAATGCTACCTCCTCCCTCCTCAGTAGCTGCATTCTTTTTCTCTGGTACTTGCATGGTATGGCCCATGAAAAGGCTATTAAGTCTGCACAGGCTACCAAAGTTTCAATCAATCAATATTTATTAAGCACCTACTATGTTCCAGGCACTAAGCTAAGTGCTGGGGATACAAAAAAGAGACAAAAGACAGTCCCTACTTTTAACTAGCTTACACTCTAATGGGAGAGATCGCATGCAAGCAAATCTATACAAAGCAAGCAATATACAGCATAAATAGGAAACAATCATGAGATGGAAAGCGCTGGAAGTTAGAGAAGTTGGTGAAAGCTTCCTGTACAAGGTAGGACTTTAATTGGGACTTAAAAGGAGGTAGGGAGGTGAGTGTCTGAGAGGGAAGGGAGAGCACTCTGAGCATGGGGGACAGCCAGAGAAAGCTCCAGGAGCCTAGAGATGGAGTGTCTTGTTTGTGGAACAGACAGGAGGTCAGGTCAGTGGCGTTGAGCTGAAGAGTTTGTGTCATGGAGTAAGGTATAAGAAGACTGGGAAGGTAGGAGAGGGCTAGATTATAAAGAACTTTGAAGACGAAACAATATTTTATATTTGATCCTGGAGGCAATAGGAAGCCACTGGAGTTTATTGAGTTTAGGGGGTGACATGATTGGATCTACATTTCAGGAAAATCACTTTAGTGACTGAATGGAAAATGGATTGGAGTGGGAAAGATTGAGGCAGGCAAACCCACCAGCAGGCTATTGTGGTAATCAAGGCATTAAGTGATGAAGCCTTGTGCCAGGGTCGTGGCAGTGTCAGTGGAGAGAAGGGGGCACATTGGAGAGATGTTTCAGAGTGAGATTGATAGGCCTTGGCAACACCTTGGATATGAGGGATTAGAGATAGTGAGGAGTCCAGAGTGACTCCTCTATTGGGAGCCTGAGAGACTGGGAGGATGGTGTTGTTCTCTACAGTACAGGGAATGTGGAGGTTTAGAGGGAAAGATGCTAAGTACTATTTTTCAGCAGTCAAATGCTGAGACTGCTCCCTACTTTCTACTCCTCTCTCTTTCCAAACAAACTGCTATTTGAGCTCAGCATTCAGCTGGAGGATGGTATAGAATATTGCTAAAAAATATTTTAAAATGGGGAAATTTTTACTTTAGAAAGCTGTTCCTACATCTGGAGCTTCCTCTCTTAGTCAGCAATCCTCATATTTACAGGACACAGGCACTCACCATACTATGGCCCCATAGTTTAATGTATGCTATGAAAATGAAAGTTAAACACTCCTAAATGGAGCCATCTGCTTCCAATCATCTCCCCAAATTCCTTCTGCTTAGTCTCCCCATTAATGGGTATGGCTGGAGAATCTCAAATCACATTCAATTTGTGGAAAGAGGAAGGGTGTATATACTGGACCCCAGCTTTAGGCTGCTGAGTGTGAAAAAGGGAAGATGTGTCCTTGGCTCACCAATCCACAGGGATACATGGTAATTAATGGTCTTGAATACTCATGACCTTCATCCAGTTCTTCATGTACTGGTCTAGGATCTGGGTCTTTCTTCTTCCTCTAGTTTCCACAAGATAGAATCTTGGGTCATCTGCTGTGACCTCACAGCCTCTGATCCCAAAGTCAATTGCTGTTCATTTGTTTGCTGGGCAGGTCAGTTCAGTCCAATTAAAGCTGTTTGGTCCCTATTCCCAGAATGACAGGCAGGATATCCCTGCAATTTGATTAGAAGCACAGCACCAATTCTAGTGGCAGTCACTGATTATGGAAAATCAGAAGATTCAGGGGGATATGAGGGAAAAAAATCACAGATCTATGCATCTACAGATAGTATCATTACTTTCTAATCAACAAGCATTTATTAAACACTTTCTATTATTTCAGGAGCTATGCTAAATACTAAAGACATGAAGAAAAAATAAAAGCAGTGCTTGTCCTCAAGGAGCTTCCATTCTAATAGGAAAGATGCATATAAATCAGTACCTACGAGATAAATACAGAGGAGATGGAAAGTAGCTTTAGATGGGATGGTGCTAATAGCTATGGGGACCAGGATGGAATTCCTGGAGGAGATGGTTCTTGAGTTGTCTTAAAGCTAGGGATTCCAAGAGTTAGGGGTGAGGATGAAGGGTATTTCAGGCATGAAGGACAACTAGTGGAAAAGCAATTAGAGATTAGAGACTGCATTCTGTGTGACGAGCAGCAGATCGTCCAGTGTGGTTGGACTATAGTGTCTGGAGGGGAGTAGTGTGTTAAAAGACAAAGATAAGGAGGGGCCAGGTTGTGAAGAGCTTTAAATACTGAGCAGAGCACTTTTGATCCTAGATATAATGGGAAACCATTGGACTTTTTTGAGTAGGGAGATGCTTTGCTCAAACCTGTGTTTTAGGAAAATCACTTTGCCTGCTGTGTAAAGGATAGATTGTGGGGAGAATGGGGAGACACTTGAGGCAAAGCATCCAATTAGGAGGCTATTGGATTAATATAGGTGAGAGGTCATGAGAAACTGAATTGTAGTGTGAATGGAGAGAAATGAAAGAATGCAAGAGTGTGCTTGATAAATGTTTAACAACTAGCTCAGGAAAAAATATGCATACATATGCAAGACACACTTTTAAGTCTAATCTGCATTATTAACATTCTCCATCACTTTCTTAAGTCTAGACAATCAACAAAACAATAAATCAAACTCTGATTTGTAGTGTTTGTTGATTTCTGAAGTGTAAATGCTCACACTGAAAATTGAATAATCCTAACACAGAGGGCCTGGCTCCATCCTACACCTGGATACATGGGAGAGATGTTGCAGAGGAAGAAATGCAATTTGGCAGCTCATTAGATATGTGAAGTGAATGAGAGAAAAGTCAGGGGTAACACTGAGCTTGCAAACATGGGTGATTGGAAGAATGGTGTTGGACTTTTACAATTCTACTTCCCCTTTTGGGAACTTAGGGACTTTGGGATCCACACAGAGATGAAAACACTGCAGAAATACCTAAATATATTATAGATTAATACATATAGCACATACTAATGTATAGTAAACTGATGTGTATTATAAAAACTTCATTCCTCTAGCTACTCAGAGAATCAGGTTTATCCTTATGTTGCTTTATTTGGGCACTTGATTATGGTCAAATATAATGAATAAAAGTTGACTGATATCCTTGTGTCAATAAAAAGAATGTACCTCCACAGAGTTCTACTCCAGTGTTTCGTTCATTCAGGTGGTGACCCTGGGTTACCAAAATCTAAGCCAATGAAGTATAATATCTGTCAGTTTCCATCATTCTGAAAAAAAGGAATCAAGTACAGTCCTGGGGACATACTAAATCTTCTATCTGAGGAAGAACTTAGTCAAGAATGGAGAGACAGATTACCAGTACATTGACTCCCTAGTTAATGAATTCTTTGTCCACTATAGCTCATGAAATGAAGAAAAATACAAAATAGCCTTCAGTCCTCCTTATGCTTCCATGATGGTGATGGCAGTAGAGTGGTAGAATAATGGACAGAAGGCACTAAGCATCACACAGTTTTTATACCATCTATAAAAGTGAATTTAACTGTTGGAACTCTAAATATGAAATCTTTATCAGTGACCAGTCAATGAATTGTCATAGTGCTAGAGATAGTGAGCTGCCTCATTACTGATATGATTATTATGACAAATGAAGTCAGAAGATAAATAGAAATTTCAGCTAAATGAATGGGTGGTTTATAGGTTCTCATAAGCAAAGCAAGGCAAAAAAAAGGAGTTGGTGGACTTTGTTTCATCATGCATTCATCAAAAGACAACAAAAAGCATTTCATTGGCCACATGATCTTTATCTTGTTATATTCATAATGAGCATAAACTAAGGATCACCAGAAAGATATTTGCAGCATATGTGCCACCATCTGCTGCAGAAGATGAAGAACAAGAGGAATTCTATGCAAGCCTTGACAAGATCAACCAAAACCAGTAAAAACATTTGGGTTATTATCACTTGTCAAGTATGTTGTAGAGGGGATCCTTGTTCTGGTTCAAGTTTGACCAGGTGACCACTGAGGTCTCTTACAACTCTAAGATTCTGTGATTGTGATTATGGTGAGACTTAAATGTCAAGCAAAGGAATATGTATTTTATCCTACAGGCCAAGGGGAGCCAGTGAAGGTTTTTGAGCAGAAGAGTGACATGAACTTTCCATGTCTCATAGTAATCCTTTTTCCTCATTTCTTACAGTACAATAGCTTAAAAAGAAAAGAAATGAGTGATTGGTGAGAGTTGGAAGGGCATGAACCTATGTGAGCTGATGGAATAAGGGAACAAAGGAGCAAAGGGTGAAGGACAGTGTATTTGAGTGGTTATAGGCCTTTCCCCCAAGTTCTCATATTTTTGGTCCCAGATATAGAGGCCTGTAATAGTAATGGAATTTAAAGAGCCCCCTGTAGTGGCTTGGTTTTTGGTTTGATTGTGTTAAAACCCAGAGCTTGTGAATCCCACTTGTGGGAGAGACTTGTTGATGTGAAAAGAGAGGGCTGAAGTGGGAGGAGCTGGTGATGTAAATTTAGAGAGACACAAGAAAAGAGAGAGGCAGAAGAACTTTTTGGAAGCAGCATCTTGGAGGCAGAGAGAGACTGAGAGGATTGCTGAGGGCCAGTTTGAATCGCCCAGGACTTTTGAGAGCTGCCACCCAGAGCTGCCAAGGACTGAGGAGATATGGCTGTTATGCTGGTACTTTGTCTCTCTGTTTTGATGTTGTTTTGCTGGATTTGTCCACTGGTGAAAAACAGTCCTGTTGTTGCAGAGGTCTTGGAACCTTGTTGCTGGTTCAGAGCTCCTGAGACTGTTCTACAGACAGAGAATGAATTAATGAAGACACTGGCAATGTATTTTGTGGCCTTGCTAAGCTTTGTCTCCCCAGGAACAAAGATTGCTGAGAACTTGCCTGGGGTCAAGATGAAGAAAAGACCTCTCTTTGGGTATTAAATGTTGTGCCTAAGCTTGTTGTAACTCTGGGGTAGATGGCCTATTCAGTTGTAATCCAAGGGTGGGGAACTTTTGACTTTTTTGTGCTCTGTGATTGAACAAATGAATGTACTTTACTTATGATTGGAAACTAATCTCCATTTGAGAAGAGGGGCTTTGTGATGGACTAAATGAAGGTAAAGCCTAGGGGTGGAGTAGTATTTAGAAGAGGGACTTTGTGATTGATTAAATGAATGTAATGTCCAGGGGTGGGGTAGTACTTGGAGATTATTGAATTACACTTGGTAAATCCTGTATTTTGAATGATGTTATATTTTGATTTTCTCTGTTCTTAGTTTTTCACTGAATAAAATAGAGTGCACCTATGCTGGTATTTTGAACTTTGGGAAGTTGCCTTTGCTTGGCATTACAAGGCCCAGTGGTAAAAAGCCAACTCTAGACTTCTGCCTAAATTACCAGGCTTTCTGGTTCTAGGAGGTGCTGTGCTTACTGATTCTAAAAAGGTTTGGATGACTGTATGCATTTAAAAATATTATTCTGAGAAGAGACCCATAGGCTTCACCAAATTGTCAAAAGGGCCCACAACACAAAACAGGTTAAGAATCCATGCAGTAGAGCAAAACTCAGTCATAAAGGTTCTCTTCCCACAAGAAATCTCTCATGCATATGTTAAGATCAACAATGATTCCTTTAGTATTGCAACCACAGAGATAACTTTGTTCAACAACCCTCAGATTATCATAACCATGATATAAGATATATGCAGCTTTTGACACTGTCAGCTACCCTTTCCTCCTGCATAATTCCTCTTTCTTCAGCTACCTTGACACTGTTCTGTATTGGTTCTCCATTTTCCTTTCTGAATTCTTTCTCAATAACTTTTGCTAATCATCACTCGAGCCCCTGAATTCTCCACTCTCCCACCCCCATCCTTACTGTAGGTATTTCTCAAGACTCTGTCCTGGATTTTCACTTTTATTTTCCACTCTCATTCTTGATGATCTTTTCATTTTCCATGGCCTCAATGATCATTTTTATGCAGATGATTCCCAAATTTATATATCTGGTCCTAATCTCACTCCCAAATTCCTTTTCGATGTAACTATTGAGTAGCTTCACCTCCATGTCCACTGGAATCTTAAAATTATTATCCTCTAAACATGCCTCTCCTCTAGACTTTCCAATTTCTCTGGAGGGTATCATGATCCTTCTAGTCACTCATCACAACCTTGGAGCCTCTCGATACTTTGCTCTCATTTTCCCACCACACACAATCAGTTGCAATTCTTTTTGATTCTACCTTCATAATGCCTATTGCTTCTTTCCTCTTCTCTCCCTTCATATAGCTTCTATTCTAGTTCATATCCTCATGATCTCTTATCTAAATGTTTGCAGTAACTAGTATGGTTGTAATGGGAATGCAAATTTGGAAGATCTTCCCTGCCCCTAGGCTAAAATGCACCTGGAGCCTGGGGTGGGAGGCTTGTTTTTCAGTAGATACTTCTTGATTGGCCAGTGAGTCAATAAGGTTGTTACATTCTCTGAGCCAGGAGAAGGCTATATAAGCCCTGATGTGTAGCTTTGTTTTGGGACTCACTTTGAGAAGTATTCTGTGATTTGATCTGAATTCTGGGAAGCCGTTGTTGAGAGTCCCCCAGCTTTGAAAAACCCAGAATGTGGAAACCCAGATGTTGACTGGGTATGGATGTAATGGTTGGACAGTTTGGAAATCTGTCTACTTGATGTTTCTGTCTTGAAAATTATGCCTGTATACTTTGAGGTTCAGGGTGCTGAACAAGGTAAACGATATATGTCTGACTGATTAAAGTAAGCTTGTTAACCCATTTTGAGTTGCTTTCCTTTAACAAAGCAGATCCAAGAACCTGTGGTAGCTGCAAACCCTGAGGACGCTTGGGGTGCTTGCTGCTACAATGGTATATGAGAAAGAATATGAAAGCTTTGCAAAATAGTGGAGAGCGGTGGTCTTGGAGACAGAAGGCCTAAGTTTGACTCAAACTTCAGATGTTAAACTATGGGATTAAAGACAAATCATTTAACTTGTTGGAACCTAAGTTCCTTCATCTACAAAATGGGGATAATACTTGCCTGTTAGGGTAATTGTTAGATAAATACTTTATAAATTATCAAACCATATAAAAATGCAAGTAGAATATGTGCCCATGTAAGATATATTTAATATATGTATATATGCATATTATGAATGTGTATAAGAATATATGTTGTACACATTATTATATAGTTGTACACTTAGTATTATGTCAGCCATTCTCTCCCTTAATAAGGAGTCAAGTCTCCCTCAATGCACTACAGATAGGACACAGGTACCCCTCTGCCACCCAGTTTCAGTGGGAGCTAGGTTATATTCATTATTATTATTTGAGCCTGAGGACCTAGTTTCCAGACCTGGTTCTGCCTCTTACTACCTATATGACTTTGGGCAAAACTCTTCCCCTCTTTAAGTCTAATTTTCCTCATTTGGGTGGGATTAGGTCCCTTCTAGATTTAACGCTGCCATTCTGTGAAACTATTGTCCAGGTGGGGTATTGCTGCAAATGACCACAAAAGGGTTAACAACAGCTGGGAGCAGCTCAGGGGCAAGACTACCTGCACAGCCCAAGAAAAAGATTTCAAATGTAATTAAAGTTCTCTATATGTATAGACCTGGGGATAATGAAAGGATGTAATGCAGAGGGATGAATGAGGTTAAGTCAAAGTACTATGGAACATAGCAGGGAGGATAGTGCAGGAATGGGACAAGAAGGGACCAGGGTCAGTTCAGGTGGGAGAAAACCCCTGGAGTACACTCTGAGGCTTAGGTACATTGGGTATGGGGAAGAGAAATGAGGGTAAGTGGAAGTTGGTGGAGGGATCCAATGCACAGCTGAGATACAAAAACCTAAGCCAGAAATCAAAGAACTGCTCAAGTAGTCATGACAAATTACTAGGGCAAGGTCAATGTTACCCTAACTTTTGGGGCAAATGATTATGTGACCTGCTGGCTGTGGAGAGGCCCTACCCCAATTCAATCATATGGTAAGCCCTTAAATGAGACAAAGATGAGGAAGGATGGTTTTGAAAAACGTGTCTGTCATGAATACTAACAGCAGTCCTTGAGTCCACGCTTGGCTAGCAGCTTCTGTGGGCTCCTTGGGAGAACATCTTCTTCCATTTCCTTCCCACCTCCCAGGAAATATCAATTGGCAGCCACTCTGTGGTGGAGTACAGCAGCCCCACTTTCTTTAGCCCTGCACTTGTTCCTGTCAGAGCCTTTACTTCAATTGATTTTGGCTTTTCCTTCCATTCTTCCCCTCGTCCACCTTCCGTGTGTCGCCATTGTGGCTTTGGTGTGCTGAAATGTCTGTTTTGTTGCATGACCTACATCAGTCTCTTCAATGGTGCCACCCACACAGTAGGCAGCCAGCTAATATTTATGGATGATGAATATGTTAGGCAAATAAAGAAGGCTGAGGAGAAATGTCAAGGCCTTGATAAGCAGGAAAGGAATGGGAGTAATAGAGGATAGGTTGAAAAGAAAGAGGCCTTTTTAATGGTTTAATTTCATTTCTGTCTTTATAGAAATAAACAGATGTGAATAGTTCCTGGGAAGAAGCATCAGGTATGCTAGGAAGGTGGAAAACCAACCAGAGTAGGGAAAGAAATGGGTAAAGAGAGAATCTATATGTATTCATATAATAATAGTATGGGAACAACAATAATAAGAGATAACATTTATAGAGGTCTTTAAGGTTTATAAAGCATTCTATAAATATAAATTCACTTAATCCTCACAACAATCCTGGGAGGTAGGTGTTATTATCATTCTCATTTTATAGATAAGAACTATGTGACTTGACAAGCATCACACAGTGTCTGACACCAGTGATAGGCAGTGTGGTACAGTGGAAAGAACCCTTCACTATGAGTCGGGGCCTGGGGCTTAGTCCTTGCTCTTATACTAATAAGTTGGATGACCTTGGGAAAAATCACTTTTTTAGCTGAGTCTTAGTTTTCTCACCTGAAACAAAAATCTTATATTTTCTACCACATAGGGTTGTCGTACTTGTAGGTGTAAAATGCTATGTAAATATAAAATAGTATTGTTATCATATTGTATTGGTCCAAATACAAGCTGCATTCTCCTCCCTCCCCTGCAATGGCTTGTAGGAAACCTGAAGGTGGCCTCCAGGGTGATGTAACTTTGATTGATTTTTCGTGGTCTGACTTGTAGTATCTCCCTCCATTCGAAGCAGAGGTCAAGTGTCAAATTTGCAGCTGGTCTTCATTTCTTTTCTGTTTTTATTTCAGCCCAATGTGGGTCTGTGATTTGGCAGATGGTGCTTTCTTGTTCATACTGCAAGTGCCCATGGCCCACTCCCTTGGTCCTGATTTAGATATTGTAGACATGGCATTGGGAGCCAGGTCCTAGCTCTTCCAGCTATTAATTGTGTTTGACTAAGGTGCTTTATCTGTCTATGTCTCCATTTGTTTTTCCATCTGTAAAATATGGGAGTCGAGCTAGTTACTCACAAAGGTCCTTATCATAATCTCCAGTCCTGCAGATTCTCTGACCACCCATGGAGCTCTGTATTCCTCATCTTCATCCGCCCAGCTTTCACTGAAAACATTTTCATTTGGAAGAAGAGAGAAAAGTGAGGCATAGTTTAATGTACTCTTTAGGGTATTAGGGAGCAGATTTTGAAGGGATTATACAAAGGGCAGATAGTATTGCATGGACTACAATTCTGTGAGGATCTATACTTAGCCCTCTCATATGTAATGCTTTTATTACTGTTTTGGATAAAGGCAAAATAGTAGTAGGCACAACGATGGAGTCAGATTCCCACACTGATGAGAAGTACTATATTAGCAAAGGCCCTACTATGTGACAGACACTCTGCTTGGAAGTGGGGATACAAGAATAAAGGATGAAATATTTCTTTCTCTTTATGACCTTATATACTAGTGGGAGAGAGAACAAATACCCACAAAACTGTATACAGAATAAGCACAAAGTTAAAAAAAATTATGAAAAGTAGCTAAAAACAAGGTAGTTTGAGAGATAGTTAGGACCAGCAGTTGAAATGAAATTTCACTAATGAAATGAAATTCAGAGAAATTCAAATTTAAATTCAAATACAAAATCTTACACTTGAGTAATCTGGCAAGCACAAGCTGGAGATCCCATGTCTAAGTAGCAGTTTGTCTGAAAAACAATACAAGAGTTCATGGATTGCAAACTCAATAGGAGTCAACAACATGGTATAATCATAAAAACTGACAAACAATGAAATCTTTGGGTGAAATAGAAGAGTTAATATGCTCAGGCTAGTATATAATCATGCTGTATTCTCCTGGACAGATAATTTCTGAAATACTTTATTCAGTTGTGAGTCTCACATTCTTAGGCTTGGGTTCTGTGGTTTTTTTTAGGGAGTTAAAGTAATTCATTTTAGCTTTGGTACAGCTGTAGGATTCATCTACTCAGATTCTTTGTCACTCAGTGACGAGAGAAGAAGAAAAGGGAGAAGAAGAAGAAGAAGAAGAAGAAGAAGAAGAAGAAGAAGAAGAAGGAGAAGAAGAAGGAGAAGAAGAAGAAGGAGAAGGAGGAGGAGGAGGAGAAGGAAGAGGAAGAGGAGGAGGAAAGGAAGGGGAAAGGGGAAAAGGGGAAGGGGAACAGGGAGAGGAAGGGAAAGGGGAAGGGAAAGGGAAAGGGGAAAGGTAAGGGGAAGGGGAAGGAGAAGGAGGAGAAGAAAAAACATTGCTTTCTGTTTGGGGGCTCTTGAGTTTCATTGCCCTTGTGTCAACATAGCAGAAGCAGGAAAAGGGAGAGTTAACTATGTAGTATTTCCCAAATTATATTCTATGGAACCTTATTGTTACAAAGGATCTGAACTGGTATTATAGAATAAAATTTCAATGCTGACAATTTCCTCTCTAAGATACAAATTATTATTTAATATGTCTCCAAATACTTTTTATATATAATGATTTTTCCAGAATGAAAAGAGGCCCAATTTCCTCTATTTGTGCCCCAATTTCTCAACTTTTCCTTGATTCTAAGAGTATTCTATACCCCTCCATTATGGGTATTTCTAGGTTCTATACCTATATTCCAAACCCTAGAATGTTTCATAGGTCAAATAATTTGGAAAATGTTGATGCAACTGAATCTCGAGGTCTATGACATGAAACCACATGAATCTGTTACCCAAGCTGAAGCCAATAATTTCCCACACTCCCTTAAAGAAGAAAAAAAAATATTTCTCCCTCTCAATAGGAAGATCTAGAAACCATTTTTAGATTAGGCTTGGTTTGAAATTTCAGTAAAACCGTACTCTCCTTAATAACTGAGGTTGCCTGTGGCAACTA
Source organism: Petaurus breviceps papuanus (assembly GCF_028583685.1). Classification (NCBI taxonomy): domain Eukaryota; kingdom Metazoa; phylum Chordata; class Mammalia; order Diprotodontia; family Petauridae; genus Petaurus; species Petaurus breviceps. The sequence continues at coordinate 19,568,316 of NW_027187348.1, read as the reverse complement.
CAATTTTTATTAACAAAGCTTCAGTATTATTTAGTAGGAGTTTCTTCTCTTTCTCCTCCTCCTCTTCCTCCTCCTCCTACTTTCTCTCTCCTCTCTCTTTAAAAAAATCTTTATCATATGTAGTGGCTTTCTGGGAGGGAGTGGGAGAAACCATATAAAGGGAAATCTAAGTGATATCAAAACAAAAGCTATTGACAATTTTTATAAGTTTTTAAAAAAATCCTCCTCAGAATGAATCATTTAAAATAAATCTTCACAAGGTTTTTGAAGTGAGGTTTAAAATGGTTTTTATAACCTCAAGGCATCACTTAGAAAGTGACTGAATCAGTGTACCAATGGCCTAGTTAGTGATCTTAAAGAGACAGCCATGGTATAATGGAAATAATTTATTTTTAATTTATAAAATAACATAAGCATTTCCAGAACATAGTAGAATTTAAAAGAAGATGATTGCACACGAAACTGCAAATCTATTATGTACAACTTGCTGTTTCTTTTAAATATATAATGAAGTTACCATGTAGCTTTCTTTTTTTGCCTTTTTTTCTTCCCTCTGCTCCTACCCTACCCTAGAGCCAGCTACCGTTAGACACACGGACACAGACACACAAACACACACACGTAAGATCATTCTATGCATGCTTCTTTTTACCAATTCTTTCTCTGGATGCAGATAGTGTCTTAAAATAGAATTGAACTTGGGACTCTAAAGTCTTGGATTCAGGCAAGTCACTAATAGCTTTGATTTCTTCATTTATAATGACAATACTAGCTAGCATTTATATGGTACTTTAAAGTTTGAAAGCACTTGACAAATATTGTCTCACATGATCCTCACCATAACCCTGATAAGTAGGTGTTAATCCATATTTCTTACAGATGAGGAAAATGAAGCAGCCAGAGGTACAGTGACTTGCTCAGGGTAACACACCTTGTATTATCTGACGGTAGATTTGAACTCAGGTGTTCCTGACCCCAGGCCCTGTACTCTATACACTCTATCACCTAGCTGACCATTTATAAAACAGATAGAGATTGAGCCAGATGATCTCCAGTGTCTCATTCAGCTGTTACATTCCATAATTCTGAGCCAATGAGGCAAACAAAAACAGCATTCTCAAGATTTGTCTTCTATACTAGGAAATCCAGCTCTGTTAATGTAAAAGTGAAATCTGCAATAGATCCAGCAGCTTCACTTTATATATTCACGATCACATGGTAGTCATAATACTCTCTCTCTCTCTGTCTCTTTCTCCTTTCTATAAGAGTACTCATTAAGATAATAGGTAGCAGTAGTTGAGTAGCTGGAAGAAAAGTAAGTGAATGTCTGTGATTGTCATGAATGGGTATTTCAGAAATATTATTTAAATGATTTCGATAGAATTAATGTTTTTCAAGTTGTGTTAAGTTACAGAACCTTCATATCACCAAAAATTCAGGGAAGTTTAAGAGCTGAAGCTTTAATGGAGTGATGCAATTGAGGCAAATGGGAATAAAAATTTATAGCCGCTCTAAATCCTATGATCTCGTGATCCATTACTGTTCCTGGCTAGACAGAAAAATGGCAGCCTGCACTTGGATTGAATGGCTGCCAGCAAGAGAAATAGAAGTGTGGCCCTCTCACCTGCAGTGAGTATATCTTCTTTGCTCTGTAGGGCTACACAGAACTCCCACAGCTGATGAAATAGTATTCATTGGGGTTTTAGTGTATGATCAAGAACCTATTTTAATGTCCACTTTAGGATGATCCATTTTTTTTATTACTTTTTGCATTATGGTGTTCAGGGTGTTTTTTTTTTTTAACTTGCGATCTGGGAGATCTAAGACTCTTTAGTTGCTTCTGTAGATCCCGTCTTTGAGATCTGTATGTTGTGTTTGTAAAGAGATCAAGTTCTTTTAATGTTACTGCATTTGCTTCTTTTATTCATCAGGCTTGTCCTTCCATTCTGTATTTTTGGATTCCCAACTAGCTTTTCTCTCTTTTAGTTCTTGGAGGAGACTTATTGCGAATTCAAGTTTTTCTATTCTGTCAATTATTTGTGCTGTGCAGGACCAGACTTCTGCTTTCACAATTCTTATTTCTTTCCTGAACCATTCAGTAACATCCTGCTCTGTGGTTCTATGCTCTCATGACAATCCACAGGATTGTCAGACTCATCAGATGTTGGTTTGACTTACCCGATCTTGTGATATTTACCTAGAGATGCTTGGACCCATGTAAATATCTGGCTGTCCATCTTCCTTTCTGTTTTAATATACTGTTTGTTATCTACCAGTAGTCAAGATTTTAAAGTCAGTTTTCTTCCTCCTTTGTTCTTTGGTAGTTTAGTTCTCAGGCAGAGACCCACTGCAGCAGTGCCTATGTCTGATAGCTCCCTCCATCACCAGGGAGGGGCAGTGGACAGAGTTGAGGTCTATTGCTTATTATCACAGAAAGGTAGGGTGAGGAAAAATGCAGAGTGTTTTGGGACAGACTACAGGAGAAACGAAGAAATTGTTGAGTGGATCCTAGAGTGTAGGCCTGTGAAAAGGGTTATTTTGCTCTGTTAGGGCATGGGGCTGGAAGGAATGGGGGTGCTGAGTGAGTACCAACGATGAATTACCTAGAGTCATCTTGGTGGTAAATGTCCAAGCTATGACTCAAACTCAGGTCGTCTGACTCATATCTTTTATTCTTTCCACTAGACCATGTTGACTCCGTTAGATAGCAACAGCTATATGAGGACAAACAAAATCAGATGTGGGTTATCTTTGGGCTACTGAGACCATTCTAGCAATTACTTTTCAATATGGGTAAGCTGTAATAGCTTTCTCCTGCATTCCTTCCGCTCCCTCTCAATCTGCTTTCTCCCTATCTCCATCTTTCTGAGTTTCTCCTTGTCTCTGTCTGGGTATTTCATTATCTCTTTGGTAGGTCTCAGGTCTTACTGCCTCAGCTAGTTAATTATTTAGCTCATGGTCATTTTTTTCTGGTTTAGAAAAGGGGTTCACAGACAATGGCATGATTGTCAGTGGTGGCATAGGAGATGATTTTTTATTGGGATAGTGATTGAGATTGGGGAGAGACATGCATGCTGGTGCCCTGAACACCAATTTCCTTCTTCATTTTCACCCTGAGTTAACCAAATGCCTGGACTGGTGGGAACCCTAGTCTTGGGTGTGTTTCCCTGAAACATTCCCTACTTCATCTCATTTGAGTGGGCTAGTGAGAAGGGTTCCTCATCTATACATAGGCTGTCCTTTCTTTACCTCTTATATAATGATCATTTATTAAATACTTACTATATGCTAGGCATAATTATACTAGGAATACAAAGAAAGTCCTTAAGAAGATCACATTATAATGAAGGAAAATAGGTAGGGATGAATGGACAAAAAGTGATATATCCCTTTGGAATGGTCTTCAGCCCCTGGGTTAGCCTAATAGTGGTTTCAACAGAACCTTCTCTCCATATTTCTCCCATTTCTTTTAGACCAGCATACTTCACATCTGTTTTTTCACCCTCCCACCTCTCTCTTTGCCATTTCTCTTTGTATTTTATTTATCCTTCTCTCCTTTATTTCTCTCATTTCTCCCCTTTATTCTTCTTCCAATATTCCTCAGCCCTATTCTCCTATTAAAATGTCCCAGATTGAAATGTGGTCACTTCAGTCTGGTAACTTTATCCTAGGTTTTTAGGCCAGGAAACATTTTAACAGCCTAGCCATGTGTATGCTCAAAATACACATTGGGCACAAGGAAAGGAGAGTTTGGATGACTCAGAGAAACTATGCTGTTGTTGCAGGATTTTACATTGTCCTATGTTCCTAAGATTAAGGAAAGAATAGGAGTGAATGAGATTTAAACTGAAGCAAAATCCTTACACAACATATCAATGTGAGGCATATTTTCCATCCAAGATCATATTAGAGTTCCCAATTTAGGAATTGGTTTGTAACAATTATGAATTATGCTACAAACTGTGTGCTGTAGAGAACGAGAGATCTTCCTACATGTCACAGAATCTAATTTTATTCATTCCCCCCCCCCCCCCCAAAGATAAGTAAGGGAGCTCATGAAGCAATTAAACTGTTGACTTTTGGGCTCAGAAATAGAAATGCAAATGTGCGCTGGATGAATATTCCAATTTGAAATAATTCAAGTGAAATTATGTTTAAAAGGTTAGCTTAAATGGGCACTTCCTAATCATCTCGTTGAAACTGTGTGTAGAGGGGAAGAATCAAATTTAAAAACAATAAATCAAATTCCATTGAACATAAAAATACATTGTTATTCACTTGTTTTTCATTAGCATCTAATTCTTTGCGACCCTATTTAGGATTTTCTTGGTAAAGATACTGGAGTGGTTTTCTATTTCTTTCTCCAGCTCATTTTACAGATGAGGAAACTGAGGCAAACAGAGGTAAGTGATTTACCCAAGGTCACACAGCTATTGTCTGATGCCAGATTTAAGCTTATGTTTTCCTGACTCCAGGCCCAGTGCACTCTTTACTGTTCCACCTAGCTGTTCCTAAATATAAATAAACTTTCTCTCTTAAAAAAAAAGCCATCCTTAAAACATTTTAAAGACATACAAATATATTTTCCTTCTTAAAAATGGTTTAAGGATGTCTTTTAAAAATATCATAGTCATTTCCTAATAGATGCTTCCTCCTGAACTGTTCCTTGAGACAAAGGAAAACAGTTAAGAAAAACTGACCGAGAAAACAATCATATCCAATAACATATGCAGCATTCCACCCCCAAACTTTACCAAGAGGAGAAATTGTGCTTCATTGTTTATTTTTTAAGACCAAGATCGTTCATTATAATTTATCTGGTTCAGTTACCTTTTAGGGTCATTTTCCTTTACATTATTGTTTCTGTTGCTTGGTCATTTAAGTCAGGTCTGACTCTTTGTGTCCCTGCTTGGGGTTTTCTTGGCAAAAATACTGGAGTGGTTTGCCATTTCTTTATCCAGCCCATTTTACAGATGATGAAGCTGAGACAAACAAGATTAAGTGAATTGCCCAGTGTTATAGGGCTAGTAAGTGTCTGAGGCTGGATTTGAATTCAGATCTTCCTGACTCCAGACCTGACACTCTATCCATTACACCACCTAGAAGCTGTTTTATTTTACTGTAGCCATCATATATTCTTTTGTTTCTGTGTTCTCTCTCTCTCTCTCTCTCTCTCTCTCTCTCTCTCTCTCTCTCTCTCCTCCCCCTTCTCTCTTTCTGTATATATGTATACCTTTCAAAAGTCCAAATGTGGATTTCTATTGCTTCTTTGGGGACATGCTAGGGAGATATTGGTTTTATCTAAGAGGAAAAATAACAAGTAGCAAACCTCTCCAAGATATAATTGGAATAAGAAAAGATCAATGTGGAAAAATGCTAGTAAGCCCAAAGTAGTCTACTATGAGAACAGAGGAAGGCTGAAAACACTTTAAAGATATGCTATGGGACTCTGAAAAAGGAAAACAAATACCATGAAGGAAATGGCCTTTCAGAACCCACATCTTTGTGCTAAGTGGACTGGCAGGGTGATCTCTGGAACTGCATGTTTTTATAGCTTAACCTGTATATTAGTGAAAAGGGAAAACTTTCTGAATGTCTACTACTGAATAATTTAGTTTACCCTGCTGATTGAAAAATATCTAAACTTACACAAAATTGGTTTTAAATTGTTTCTATATTAAGACCAATGAGAGCAATTTCTTAGTTTATTGTGGTTTCCTTTAAATACATTTCAGTGATTCTGCTGAAAATGGCTCATTTGGCAGTTGACTACAGTAATCTGATTAAAATGACTAACATTCAAATAATCAAGATGATTTTAAAAAAAGCAGACCCTCCAGGAGGGTTTGCAAACAGACTGTTTGTACAGTCCAATCCATGGTAATCATCAATTAATGTGCTGAATGACCAAATAATATATGTTAGTAGATTAAAAAAAAACCTCATAAATGTGAAATAACCCTTCATAATTTACTCTGGGAAAATACATATGTATCTGTTTAAATATTTAATTTTAATGAGGTAAACACTGAAGGAGGATGAACAAGAATTTTGAGAGTAAATATACTACATTAATTACACATTTCCAAGAAGTTGGCCCCTGCTTCTTTTCCTTTTTTTACTCCAGACTTATGATGGAATGCCACAAAGTTGGATAGCTTTCTCCTAGATCTTTTCTAACAGGGTTTTATTTTCGTTATATTTTTTGGAGGATGCAAAAACCATTTCAGAATTTGCTTAATAGCTATATACCTCTCACTGTTATGAAGAAAGCTCCTTGCAAACCTTAAAGCATTATAAAAATATAAGATTATTATTATTAATAGTATTTATTCATATTGCAGGTAGGTAAATGACTAGGTTTTTTTGTAAATGAATAAAGGTATTGGGATAAAAGCTAATTTTTTGCAAGTTCACTGAAAAATCTTCAGAAAAACAACTCTAGTAACATGATGGAGATGATATGTATTACATCCTATTCCTACATAATTTTGCTGTCTTCTAGTATATCTATACATTCTGAATGTGTTTCATTCCACATGGTTTGGAGATTATGAATATGCATTAATGTCATCATTATTGTCATTGTCGTGTTATTATTTTTATTGTTGTTTCTCAGTCATGTCTGACTCTTTTGACCCCATTAGGGCTTTTTTTTTTTTTTTTGCTTTTTGGAGGGCAATTGGAGTTAAGTGACTTGCCCAAAATTACACGGCTAGTAAGTGTGTCAAGTGTCTGAGGTCAGATTTGAACTCAGGTCCTCCTGACTCCAGGGCCGGTGCTCTATTCACTGCACCACCTAGCCACCCCCATTTGGGCTTTTCTTGATAAAGATCCTGGAGAGGTTTGTTATTTTCTTCTCCAGCTCATTTTACAGATGAGGAAACTGAGGCAAATTAGGGTTGTGTGATTTGCCTAGGGTCACACAGCTACTAAATGTCTGAGGCCAGGTTTGAACATGGAAGATGAGTCTTCTTGACTATAGGCCAGGCACTTTGTCCACTGTGCCACCTAGCTGTCTTTTGTCTATTTTTATAGCTTTTCCCTAATACTTGGTTTCTTCTTACCTTCTTATCTGGGCTACTGGTTTAGAAAACATTTTAGTAGGTTATACCATATGACTTCTAAGGTCCTGTTTAGCTCTTAATCTATGTTCAATGCTTTCTTATTAAAAATTTGTTGATGTCTTTCTTTTATAACTGTACGTATCTTTGCACATGGAACATTAATGGATGAAAGTAAATGACTTGCTTAAGGTCATGCAGGTAGTAAAAACTCAGGGGTATGTCTCCTTATTTGTTCTCCATGACCAAGACTGGTTATCACAATGACTTAGAAGTCAGTTTCATTTTAAGTTTCTTTTCATTTACTTTATAGTAGTGAGGTGTATTATTGTTTCTGCCTTTGCCTTCTTCTTATTGCTTTAATTTGTGTAAATCTTCCTATGTTTTTCTGAATTGCTCATATTCATAATTTCTTACTAAAAAATATTTTGTTACATTCATATAGTTGTGGTTGATTCTTGAGGGACTTGGGAGAAGGTAATGTTATTTAAATAGTTTTATTTTATTTCCTCTCAACCTCAAAGCCTTCCTTTTTATAGGATCATGAGATTGAAGAATCATAAATTTGGAACTAGAATATTAGAAGTCATGAAGTCCAAGCCCCTGAGTTGGAGAGGTAGATTTTATGAGTTGGGTGGGGGAGTAGATGGAACATTGGACTTGGAGTCAGAAGACTTGAATTCAAATTTGCCCCAAATGCTTAGTAGGCATGTAAACAGGGCAAGTATTCAGGAGTTAATTTCCTCAATTGTAAAGTGAGTGGGTTGGAATTCACGGCCTCTAAAGTGCCTTCCAGTTCCAAATCTATGATCTTATGATGAATAAAGGTTCCAAGGCAAGAATGTGCTGTAAATTCCTTCTTATGTCATAAAAAGGGGGTGTCCCCTTGTGACCTTGCTGTCTGTTTTGTCCTTTCTAGAACCCACTTCTCCCTCTGAAGTTTAATTTCAAAGGCAGAGGGATAACACTAAAAAACAATAACAAACCCTAAACATTTTAATTTAAGATGAAACCAAGAGCCAGAGTGTGAGCATTTTTATTTTCAAGTATTTTCTTCATCTTAGGAGAAGTTCATGTGGACATGCTCAGGCCTAAAAAAAAAGTCACTTTCTTGCTTCATTGACATGGATTTGCCCCCAGTGGATTTGGCTATGTGTTTTTTTTGCTTGTAATGAAGCTCACTGTCAGTATCTTCTTCTGCCAGTCTGAGGTACAGTAATATGATTCTCTTCCAAATTCCACCCTTTGCCAAAGGTCTGTTTTTCAGTTGCATTTTGGGAACAGCTGTAAACCCCAAGCAATCTGATTGCTTTTCATGAGTGATAAATCACTTCTCACACTGATTTGTTTAGGTACAATAGGAGAAGACACCTCTCAGCGTAATGGAGTAACAGGGAACTTGGTAGGAGGAAGAGTATTCAGGAAGTAGTACAGAAGTTCTAAGGATCCCCTAGAAGATAAATTCCAATTTCGGTGAAGACTGGGAAAAATGCTTTACAAAATCACAGAACTTCAGAATTTGAGGGAACCTGAGACACCAGCTAGTCTTCCCTGTACCTGCATAAGAATCACCCTATAATAGACCCCACAAGTAGCCACCCAGCCTTTGCTTGAAGACCTTCATTTAGGAGGGAGCCATGACCTTGTAAAGCAGCCCATTTCACTTCATCCAAATTGTCAGGAAATTTTTACTCACTTCTTATTCTTCCCCCAGGGTCTAAGCAGAACAAGAGGCAGTATGGTAAGATGGTTAGAGTTCTCATTTAAAGTCAAGAAAACTTGGGTTCAGTTCTCATTTCAGATACTTACTAGCTGTGTGACCCTGGGAAATCACTTAATCTCTTTGTACTTGTAATCTGTAAAATGAGTTGATTGGACTTGATGGTCTTGAAGGTCTCTTCTGGCTCTAAATCTATAATCATAAGTCTAACCCCTTTTCAAATACCTGAAAACCAACTACCAGTCTTTCCCTGTCCCTTCACTCAATACCACTAAATCTCTTCGATGCTTTTCTTTCTTGATTGCAACAATAAGGAAGACACAGACCCCCTTTAAAATTAGATTGTCATTAATTAAATATCATCTATCTTAGAATAATAAACGATAAAATAATAGATTTTGTTCTCAAACATTTTTTTGGTTGATTCGGAAAAAGTGTGATGAATGGGTTAACATGACATTTAAAAACTAAACCAGAAAAGCTCACATTTTATAGAGGTATTCAGCAAATGAGGCTCAGCATTCTATGAAAATATTTATCACTTGCCCAACCCAAAAAGACCTTATCTGCTCCAAATTTCTTTGCATAGATTCACAGACAAGATGCCTGGCTGCTCCACATTCCAAAACAACAGGACAAACAAATCATGCTTTACATTTCATGCTTGTTAGTTTGTTATCCAAATAATTCTTTTTAAAGGGGACATAAAAGTTTTTTGATACAAATGTTGAGAGGAGATGGATTCTTTTGCTCTCTGGCTTCATTTTTGATGGAGTTGTAACTGGCTCCCCCTGTGTCTAGTTACTCTATTATGCACTTGAAACAATTTCTCTTCCTTGGGTTTTTTTTTTTTCCTTTTGTTCTCCTTGAATTCACTCTAAGAATAACAATCTTTTTTATAGATGTCCAGAGAGGATTGTAACCAGTCCACAGTGTCATAAGTTCCTAAGTTAGGTCCCCAACCCAGAATCAATACAAGGGATCTTCTCACATCTAGTCAGGCATGAATGACCTGGTTCTTCATTTCTCCAAGAGTCTTTTATGAGATCCTTATACCATAGGGACTGCTCTGTCCATCTGATAACAAGGTGGTGAACTATTGACCCAGTTTGATAGATAACATCAGGTTTGGCCCTTTATGGTGTGCATTCCCCCCTATGTTATAAGAAGTAATTTGTGTTAAAGATCACCAATCACATGATAATGCATTGGACTTGAAGGATAAAGATAATTGCGAGGGTGGGTAGTCAATTGAGTTGGCACTCTTCTCTCTTCACAGCAATGAAGCTGTACATACTAATTTTTAAATTAATTTGGCAGCTGAGTTGTAAAAGGAGTGCTGCCATTAATTTTGAGAAAGCTAATGTCAACCGTATTAAATTAGAACCAGAGTTCACATTATGAAAAAACAAACAAATATACCAGATGCTGGCAGGGACTGGGTCATTCATCTTTATGTCTCTCTTAAATCCCAGCACAGTGCCTTATACATAGTAGGTCCTTAATAGGAGCATAGATTTAGAGCTGAAAAGGACCTTAGAATTCATCTGGTACAAACCGTTCATTTTATAGTTGAGGAAACTAATATTTGTTGAATAAAATTGACATTATACAGCTAAATAACTTGGTCTGGGATCCAGAATATAACTTATTCATATAGGAATGTTCTTACATGCTTTCCATTTTTTTAAAGTGGCAATTTATTAAAAACCATCCCGCTCAACAATTCTGGCTATAGAAGGTTCACAAACATGCCACCCTGCCCCCTCTTCATCTAGACCCCAAAAGAAAAATCCACCCCTTTATGCTAGAATACTGTACTTGAATTAGATATCTGTGGTCTCTGGCAAATACTGGTTTTTTATGTCATGACTCTTGTAATTAGAGACACTCTTAGTATTCTAGGATGATAGATATAGAGCCAGAAAGGACCCCTGAAGTTATGTAATCCAATCTCTCATTTGACAGTGCTATTTTTCACAACTGAAGTCCAGGGAAGTTGAGCCATTAGCCCAAGGTTACACAGATGGCAAATGGCAGAGCTGTGGTGAGAACTCTGGTCTTCTACATCTGTTACTACACCATGTGGACAAGAACACATGTGGTGGCAAGTAGAGGGTCTGCCTGAGGGATTTTTTGTTTGTGCCCAGGGCTGAATCCATCCCTACCTGGGACCATGTGGTTTTCTTTCTTTCTTTGCTTTTTGGAGGGCAATTGGGGTTAAGTTACTTGCCCAAAGTCACATGGCTAGTAAGTGTATCAAATTTCTGAGGCTGGATTTGAACTCAGGTCCTTCTGATTACAGGGCCGGTGCATCACCTAGCCACCCCTATGTGGTTTTCTTGAGCCATATATACTGGTATTAATGGAGCTGTATATGACCACAGATTTAAAACTGGAAGGGACCTAAGACAAATATCCTTTTAAAAAATAGATGAGGAAACTGAGGCACAGAGAGATTAAGTGATTTGTCTAAGTCATGCAGGGAATACCTACCAGAGTCAGGATTTGAACTCAGGTCTTATGATTCCAAGTACATTGCTTTTTCCATCATACCGTTCTCTATCTCATGAGTAAGAGACAAGGCAGACATAATTTTTAGACAACAATGTGTATTGAACAGACCAATAGATTTGGAAAAGTGCAGACCTGTGTTGGAATCCTGCTTGAGAACACTACCTAAGAGTCCCTTTTGGAGTCACTTAATCTCCTCTATAAAATGGGTACAATGATGGCCTACCCCATAGCTCACAGGGTCATTGTGAGATTCAATATATATATAAAGTACTTTACAAATCATAAAGCTCTGTATAATTATCTGTGATGATGATGATAAGTCTCCTTTAGCCTTTATGTCAGAGTTGCCATGTATAGTTTATAAAACTCCACTTTTTAATCACTTGTCAAGGAAGACACTAGAGCTTATTGGATAAGGACTGATTGGGATTTTGTTTTTCAATTTTTAAACCATTTTTATTTTAAATTTTGAGTTCCAAATTCTATTTCTCCCTTACTTCACTCCCCTTACACCTCCATGAGATAATAAACAATCAGATATAGCTTATATGTGTGCAATTACATGAAAAATTTCCATGTTATTAATTTTGTACAAGAAGACTTGAATAAAAGAAAAAAAGAGAAAGTGAAAAACAGAATGCTTCAGTCTATATTCAATCAGTATCAGTTCTTTCTCTGGAGGTGGATAATATGCTTCATTGTTAGTTCTTTGGGATTGTCTTGGATCATTGCATTGCTGAGAATAGCTAAGTCATTCACAGTTCTTCTTCAAACAATATTGCTCTTACCGTGTGCAATGTTCTCCTGGTTCTGTTCACTTCATTATGCATCAGTTCATGTAAGTTTTTCTAGGTTTTTGTGAAATCATCCTATTGGTCATTTCTAATACCACAATAACATTCCATCACAATCATATACCACAGCTTGATTAGCCATTCCCCAATTAATAGACATCCCTTTGATTTCCAATTTTTAGTTGCCACTAAAAGAGCTTCTTATAAATATTTTTATATAAACAAGTCCTTTTCCTTTTTTTGGGATGTCTTCAATATATAGACCTAGCAGTGGTATTGCTGGATCAAAGGATATGCATATTTTTATAGCCCTTTGGGCATAGTTCCAAATTGCTTTCCAGAATGGTTGGATCAGGTCACAACTCTACCAACAATGCATTAGTGTCTCAGTTTTCCCACATGCCCTCCAACATCCTTTGCTGTCATATTAGCTAATCTGATAGGTATGAGGTGGTACCTCAGAGTTGTTTTAATTTGAATTTCTCTGATCAATAGTGATTTAGAACATTTTATATTTTATATAGACAGCTTTGATTTCTTTGTTTGAAAACTGCCTATTCATATCCTTTGACCATTTATCAATTGGGGAGTGACTTGTACTTCTATAAATTTGACTCATATCTCTATATATTTGAGAAATGAGGCCTTTATCAGAGATACTTATTACAAAATTCCCCCCTCCCAGTTTTGTATTTTCCTTATAATTTTGGTTGCGTTGGTTTTGTTTATACAAAAACTTTTTAATTTTATAATCAAAATTATCTATATTTCACAATCCTCTCTATTTTTCTTTGATCCTAAATTCTTCCCTTATCCATAAATCTGACAACTAAACTATTCCATGCTCTCTTAATTTGCTTATATCACCCTTTATGTGTAAATCATGTACCCATTTTGACCTTATCTTGATATACAGTGTATGGTGTTGGTCTATACCTAGTTTTTCCATACTGTTTTCCAGTCTTCCCAGCAATTTTTGTTAAATATTGAGTTTTTGTTCCAAAAGCTTAGATCTTTGGGTTTATCATTAACTAGATTTGCTATAATGTAATTTGTACCTAATCTATTCTACTGATCCACTACTCTATTTCTTAGCCAATATCAGTTTGTTTTGATAATAACCACTCTATAATGTAGTCTGATGTTGAGTACCACTAGACTACCCTCTTTTGGACTGAGATTTTAAAAAAGTAAAACAAAAAAAATCCCCTCCCCTCAATATCCAATGTGACATCTTAAAATTTGTATGTAACAGTTTCATCTCTTGGCACAAGTTAGGAAAGAACAGGCAGGGCAGGTATTTATTTGCTTTGTATTGGCAAGCCTTAAACTGGAGAAGCAAGCTAAGTAGGTGAATTTGTACACACAGAGATGATTTCTCATTCTCTCTCCCCCCGCCCATATATATATGCATATAAAACTATTTGTCTATGCCTTTATCTATCTAGCTATATATACAGAGAGAAAGAAAGAAAGAAAGGAAGAAAGGAAGGAAGAAAGAAAGAAAGAAAGAAAGAAAGAAAAAGAAAGAAAGAAGAAAGAAAGAAAGAAAAAGAAAGAAAGAAAAAGGAAGGAAGGAATGGAGGGAAGGAAGGAAGGAATGGAGGGAAGGAAGGAGAGAAAATTAATTCTTTGTACCACTCTAGACCTCTATCCCCTGCTGATGTCTCAAGGCCAATTTCAAGTGCCATTTCCTCCATGAAGCCTTTTTTGACTATTCCAGTTTCATTATGCTTTCCCTTCTCTGGATTGCTATCAAACAGTGAGTAAGTTTGGTGCTTCATTGTTACATATACACACACAGCACACATATATGATATACATTAGTGTTGTGTCCTCACTTTAGTTATAATATCTTTAAAGGTGAAAAGCTCATCTTGTGTCCCTACCCCTAATACCCCTTACCCAGTGCTCAGCACACGGTAGATAATAAACAAACACTTATCGATTGATAAACTGAGTACTCACTTTATAAGAGGATAAGCTTAGGGTGACATATTGGATTTGCTGCTAAGATATTCAGTTAGGTCATGTGTTTTCCTATTACAGGAAGTCCTGAACAAAGTGTTCACTATTAACCCCTAAGCAAGTAACTCCTTGTAATAGGAATGGAATTTAAAGATCCCCCTGTATTGGCTTGGTTTTTGGATTGATTGTGTTAAAACCTAGAGCTTGTGAATCCTACTTGTGGGATGGACTTGTTGATGTGAAAAGAGAGGGCTGAACTTGGAGGAGCTGGTGGTGAATTTAGAGAGACACACGCAGAGAGAGGAAGAAGAATTTTTTGGAAGCAGCATCATGGAGGCAGAAACGGAGAGGATTGCTGAGGGCCAGTTTGAACTGGCAAGGACTTTTGAGAGCTGCCACCCAGAGCTGCCAAGGACTGAGGAGAGATGGCTGTTATGCTGGTACTTTGTCTGTCAGTTGTGATGTTGTTTTGCTGGATTTGTCCACTAGTGAAGGCCAATACTGTTGTTGCAGAGGTCCTGAAACCTTGCTGTTGGTTCAGAAGCCCTGAAGAAGGATTTTCTTGTTGTATATTTACAGAAATCTTGGAAGAGGGTTTTGCTAATATTTTCAGGGGTCCTAGGACTCTTCCGCAGACAGAGAATGAATTAATGAGGACACTGGCAATGTATCTTGTGGCCTTGCTAAGCTTTGTCTCCCCAGGAACAAAGATTGCTGAGAACTTGCCTCTGGTCAAGATGAAGAAAAGACCTCTCTTTGGGTATTAAATGCTGTGCTTAAGCTTGTTGTAACTGTGGGTAGATGGCCTATTCTGTTGTGATCCAAGGGTGGGGAACATTTGACTTTTTTGTGCTTTGTGATTGACTAAATGAATGTACTGCCTAGGGGTGGAGTAGTACTTAGAAGAGGGTCTTTGGGATTGACTAAATGAATTATAATGTCCAGGGGTGGAGTAGTACTTGGGACTTATTGAATTGCACTTGGTGAATGCTGTATTTTGAATTATGCTATATTTTGATTTTCTCTGTTCTTAATTTGTCACTGAATAAAATGAAGAGCAGCTATGCTGGTATTTTGAACCTTGGGAAGTTGCCTTTGCTTGGTATTACACTCCTTCAGTTGCTGAAACCAGTTTGAGTACCACAGGTTGAACATTGGTTTGTATAACAAACAGGCAAACTATTAGATATAGAATCACAGAAACTCAGAACTTCCTTTTTTCCTCTCTCCCTCCCTCCCTCCTTCCTTCCTTCCTTCCTTCCTTCCTTCCTTCCTTCCTTCCTTCCTTCCTTCCTTCCTTCCTTCCTTCCTTCCTTCCTTCCTTTTCTTCCTCTCTGTATACATAGCTAAATAGATAAAGATATAAAAATGTAGATAGAAATAGTTTTATATAAATAAATGTGTGTGTGTATGTAGTGTAGAGATACAGAGACAGAGAAACACATAGAGAGAGACAGAGGGAGAGCCAAGAATACTTCTGGTATGTATAGAAGATAGTGGGAAGGTTTAACCAATTAGAATGAAGGGATCCTGTTGTTGGAGTAGTGGGTAATAAAGTTTCAGAAGCAGCAGGGTGCTTTTGAAAGACCAGGGAAGCCTGAACTTGATATAGTAGGCAATTTGGAGTTAGTTTTTTTGGGAAATAGCTAGGTAAAAGTGGTATCTAAATAATATTAGCATGCAGACTGAAATGGACAAAGAAACCAGCCTGGAAACTGTTGTAATTTAAGCATGTACAAGGACCTTGACTAGAGCAGTGGCAAGGAGAATGGAGGGAAAGCTAGGTGTATGGAGTGCTAGATTTGGAATCAGAAAGATCAGAGCTAGAATTCTGTCTCTGATATCAGCTGCATGATTCAGAGAAAGTCACTTAACCTGTCTCAGCTTCATCTGCTGTCTCGTTTCTTCATAAGAAGATAATGGTAGCATTCCTCAAAAGGGATAATAATAGCACCTCCCTCATGGTATTGTTGAGAATATCAAATGAGATAACATGCTTTGCAGGCTGTAAATCACCATATAAATGCTGACTATCATTATTATCAGAGGAGTGAACACATCTAAGAGATATTTCAAAGGAAGTGGGTAGGTAACAGATTTGTTACAACTTGGTGACAGATTGGATGTAGGTGATAAAGGAGTAGGAAGAGTGAATGATGACGCTAAGATTTTAGCCTGAGATTCTGTAAATATGGTGACATCACTTACAGAAATAGGATGATTGGGAAGAGGATCCAGTCTGGGAGGAAAGATGATGAGTCCAACTTTGATGATGAGTTTGAGATAGTGGATATAGTGCTATGTGGAGATACCTTGTAGGTAACTGGAAATTCGAGACTAGGCTACAAGTGAGAGGTTACAGATAGGGATAGAGATCTGAACATAATTTATGTGATAATAGTCAAAATTCTGAGAATGGATGAGCTAATTAAAGAAGGAATATGAAGAGAGAACCACTGATTACTGAAGATAGGAATCTGGAAGTGATGCAGACCAGTTAGACCAAGTTTCCTTTTCCCCCAAAGGAAGGGAGGAGATATAAAGGCAGTTAGAGGGACAGATCTGTGAGGACAGCTCCTGGCAACAAGGACATCTGACAAGCTTTCATGTTTAGCTGATCTACCCAAATTTGGTGCATTTGTAAGATTCTCCAGCTCCCTCTGTCTACCCATCAGATCTATGGGCCATATGCTAGATGGTTCATTAGAGTCCACTTTATGGAAGTAATTATGTGTTCAGCCTAATTTCTTTGTCCAGACAATAACAAGGGCTCATTAGATGGCCAGGAGGTGGAACAAAGAATGGACATTTCTCTTTGTATCCTTTATGTGATTATGTCCTCGTGTTTTGTATGTTGTTAAGGCAGCTAGATGTCAGAGTGGCTAGAATGTTGGACTCGAAGCCAAGAAGACCTGACCTGAGTTTGAATCCTCACTCAGACATTTACTTTGCTGTGTACCTCTAACAAAGTCATTTCATTTCCCTGAGCCTTAATTTTCTCAACTGTAAAATGGGGGTAAGAAGACTTACTTCACAGGATTGTTAGATTAAACAAGAAAATAAATATCAAGTTCTTTGGAACCCTTAAAGCGCTATACAAATGCCAGCTATTATATTATTAAATAAATTCTATAGCTGGCATAGGGGCAGCTAAGTGGCTCAGTGTATAGAGCACTGGGCCAGTAGTTAGGAAGATCTGAATTCAAATCCAGCCTCAGACACTTATTAACTGTGTGACCCTAAGCAAACCTCTGTTTGCCTTAATCCACTGGAGAAGGAAATGGCCAACTACTGAAGTATCATTTTCTAAGAAAACATCATGGATAACATTGATGTGATGGTCCACAGGGTCATAAAGAATCAGACATGACTGAACAACTAACAACAACATAGCTATCATAAAATGGGTATGTCTGTGTCTTTGTTCCTTTAAACCTTAGACCTGACTAATGTAGGAAGACTTAAGGAACAGCCACATATGGCAGAAGGAAGAGAAACCAGCAAAGGAAACAGAGGAGGATTATGTGGAAAGAAAAGAATAAGGACATTTCTGTGTTATAGAAGCCAAAGCAGGGGAGAGTTTCAAGTCACAGGAGGACATCGTCACTGTCATATCCTACAGAGTGACTGAAGGAAAAGTGACAAAAGGACATCAGATTTGTCAAAGAGAAGGGTACTATTAACTTCTCTTTGAGAGGGCTGTTCTGGCAGAGTAGTAGGGAGCCAGACTGCATGAATGAATAGGTGAATAGGGAATGGAAACAGCAAACATGGACCAGGGAATTTGGTCCACTGTGTTTTAAGGCAAAAGGAAGAAAGATTAGACAGTAGGTGGAATATAGATGCATTAAGATCAAGGGAAGAAGTGTGGGGGGTCTTTCTGTTGTTGTATGTTTTTTTAATGATAATGGACATATTTCCTCTACCCATAGAACTGATCTGTAATTTCTTGCTTGTTTTTCTAATTTGTTTATGATTTAACCTTTAGATATAGGTCACATATCCATTTGGATGCTATCTGGAATATGGTATGAGGTGTTAGTCTAAATCTAATTTTCTTATACTACTGTTCAATTTACCCAACAATTTCTTCTTATTATTGTTTTTTTAATCAAATAGTGAGTCCTTATCCTAGTATCTAGCTGGCACCTTTGTGTTTATCAAATATTAGACTACTGGGTTCATTTGCTTTGATATGTTGTGTGTCTAATCAGTTCCACTGACTTGAGAATGCTTGAAGCTAAAAGAAAGAGAGCCCATGGAGAGAGAGAGAGATTAAAAATGTTAAAGAGTGAGGGGACAAGTAAGGAAGTGATGCTCCAGAGGACATGTATTGTACTCTTGAAATGTATTACCTGATATCTCCTAGGACCAAACTCAAGCAAAAATAACCATTTCCGTGGGAATTGGGAGGCATTTAAATGAATATAGGCTGAACTTAAAATGATGTAGATCAAACACTGTTCAGGATGAGTTAGTATGCAAAGCCCTAGACCAAAAAAATTAATCATTAATGACAAATATAGAATAAAGTAGGTCAGTGCTGAAAAGGAGTATAATTGTTAGGTTTCAGAGAACAAGTGCTGATTTATAAAGAACAGCTGGATAACATTATTAGTATTACCTGCTTTGACTCTATGTCCTACATGGAATCATGGATATTTGAAGTTTATAAATGGGAATGACTTGTTATACTGACCCATGGAAAAGTGAGAAATTCTGCTTTTTTCCCCCACTCCATTTTTACCATTTTTCTTTTCATAAGAATTCTTACTTATTAGAATACTTACTAATTAGGATTAGAACTCCCAAATGGTAGAGTGAGATTTAACTTGAACATCAGGATGGATATTTACATTTTATTAGGTTCTTAATTTTATAAACAGTTTCTAAGGGGGTCAATGCTATACATATGACTGAAAAAAAATTGGTGGTATTACCTCTATAGGCTACATTAATTTGATTTTAGATATAACTAGGGAATCCAATTATTTTTGTTGTTTTCAAACAGTAAAAAGATGAGGCAAAATGAAGGTGCTTGACTTCAAAAACATGTTAATCTCCATAGACTGTAGTAGACTATTCTATGACTTCATCCTTAAAGTGGGATGGGAGTTTTCCTGAAATACAATGTAATTCATTCCCCTCCACCCTCACCCCATTTCTGATCATTGTTAGGAATGATTATACCCTCCACACTGAGAACTCTTTTTTCCTTAAATCTTGTTCAAACTGGGTACCAGGAAAGGATCATTCTTGCCAGATCTATCTCAATTTTGTCTTGGACACATTTCTATGAAAATGAGATTTTCAAAAAGGGAATATGACATATAGAAACATGTGAACTTGGGAAAATAGCTGAACATGCATACAGCTCACCCTGCTCTCTGCCATGTCTCTAAAGACTGGTTTAGGAATTCAGAATGGTATGGTGGAGAGAGGACTGGATTTGGAATCAGAGGACCTGCCTGGGTTCAAAGTATTGACTCTCTATGACCTCAGGAAAGTTACTTAAACTGTCTCTGAGACTCATTTTCTTCAACTATACAATGACTGGGCTAAATTAGATGATATCTATGATCTTTTATGGCTCTACATCTATGATTTTATGGATCCATTCATGAAAGAGCTAGGTAGAATGAGTAATGAGAGATGAGAGAAATGAGAGTGTATGAATTCAGAGTCAGGAAGACACAATGAGTTCCAATTTTTCCTCAGATACTTCCTAGCTATGGGACCTGATAGGCAAGTCATATAATCTCAGTTTGTGCATCCATAAAATGGGAAAAATAGGAGCACCTGCCTCTAGGATTGTTGTGAAGATCAAATGAGATGACTTATGTAAAGTTCTATGCAAACCCTGAAATGCTATATAAATGCTGGTTATTTTTGTTATTATTGTGCATGAGCTGAAGGAGAAAGACATTTTGTTCTGCCTCTGGAAACCTGATGAAGGTTTTCCTCCATCAGTTTTTGGAGATTCAGTGTTTGGCTAATACGTCATTGAATCAGGCTCATTTTAGATTGAGTGGTATTTTTGAAGGGCTAAAGAATACATTTTGAAATAATGAATTCAGAAGTGCCTGTGAAGTAAAATAATAATCCTATACTTTGTTTTTGTTGTAATATATCTGTTACAGGTGAAAGTCAAAGTTGTCTTATAAAATATGTCCTTTTTCTGTGCCTGCTTTGTTTTCGTAGAAACTAAGTCATGCCTTTTTTTTTCTACTTGAGAATGGAAATAATGTTGTTTACTTGCCATCTGGATATTGTATTCCATATTTTTGTCCTAGTGCCAAGATAAAAATGAAGATCTTTGACTAACAACTATAATAAAACTCAACTGATTTATTTGAGAGAGTTGCTGTTGGCCCCATGTGCTGTGGGAGGCCTGATTTTTTTTAAATGACATTTTGATGAGTCATTTACTGATTTTTTTTATGAAAAAAATTAGTAATAAGAAATGAAACATAATGCATGTTGGAATCTAAGTTCTTTACAACTACAAATGGGGTTGTGAAAACAGGATGATGAGAAAGTAAGAAAAGGGTATCTCTCAGGCTCTGGGGTTTAGGACTTATTTCCTTATGGGTTTTGAAAAAAAAATGCTGAGCAGAGCAAACTCAATTGTTAAGAGCCAAGAACCAGTAGCCCCTCATCCTACCCCACCCCACTCATAGACTTAAGTTTTTGAGATGGACATAATGAAAGTGCTAGTTTTTTTCCAGTGCGAAAGGCGAGTTTTTTCATCGTCAAAGGCATCGACTTAGAAGTTTTAAATATCTCGTACTTGAATTATATATACAATTGTAGGGAACCACAATTGTCTGATAGGGTCTCAGCACATTATTTAGTATGGATGCAATAAAGATCAGCTGTATGATATAATGCTGTGATATTGTAGAAATGGTGGCTAATCAACCACACATAAGGATACCTGCTGGTTCACAGATTGACTTAGAAAACCACATATTAACATTATCCATTTTCTGCTGTGTTTTATTTATTCTGTTAATTATTTCCCAATTACCTTTTAGTCTGGTTCCTTTGCACTAGGAGTGGGCCTATGTTTGATATCTCTGGTATAGTGGATAGAGGACTGACTTTGAAGCTAGGAAGCTGGTATAGTATGACCTCATTTGGGGTTTTCTTGGCAGATACTGGAGTAGTTTGTCATTTCCTTTTCTAGTACATTTTATAGATGAAGAAACTGTGGTAATCAGGGTTGAGCAACTTGCCCAGGGTCTTACAGCTAGTAAGTGACTGAGGTCAGATTTGAACTCAGGAAGATGAGTCTCCTGGCTCCAGGCCCAAGGCACTCTATCCACTCTGTCTCCTAGCTGCCCTGAAGCCAGGAAGATCTGAGTTCAAATTCTTCCTCTGACACAAACTGTGTGACCCTGGACAAGTAACTTAAGCTCTCATTGTCTCAGGAACTCCTATAACAAAATAAATTGTATATGACTTGGTGTGTGTAGGTAGAAGGAGTTTCTACAGGAGGAATTTTCTTTCACTGATTTAATCACAAATCTGGACATGCACAAAAAAGCAATAAAAACTCATGTAATAATAATTATAATTATAGTCAACATTACTATAGCACTAAATCACTATTCATTAAAGAAATACAAATTAAAACAATTCTGAGGCACCACCTGTAAGTAAGGAGGATTTTGTTATTCTTTTTAGATTGTAGTTTCAAGGATCCATGGCCATAACAATCTGTACTTCCCAGGTGTTAGATAGTATTTCCCAGGCTCATGACTTGTAAACATTCCTATTGCAACTGTGCAGTGAGATATAACAATGAGATGATGTAGACTTGTGAAACTATTGCTGGCAAATTGCCTTCTTTGTCTGTTGCCCTATAAGTCAAGTGGGCACTATTCAGTGAGTGTGGTACATGACAGTGTAATGCTGTGTGTGTCTTGATTGGCCCCCATCAAGGCTTGGGAAGAATCTGTGTGCTTGCCTCAACCGGCCCCTCATTGAGACTTGAGAGGATATAGAGGAGTGCATTAACTGGAATGCTGTGCCTGTCTTGGCTGACCCCATCAACAAGGAGAGGTAGCTGCCCCTCCCCCCACTTCTTGCCAGCCCCTTCAAGAATGGTGATTGGGGAAGCTGTAGGAGTTGGTGCTCCCATTATCAGCAAACTCCCCTTGAGAATAATAGACTAGAACCAAGCTCAATGATTTAACCCCTTATTGTGACTCCGTTCCTGTTTTCCTGTCTGACCTGAACAAGAGTGGACCTGTACTAATGAAGAACACCTGCTAGCAGCCCTCCTGACCAACAATTGGCGTAGTTGGTGTTACCTGTGTGTTATTTGTGAAACACTACCTCACACCCATCGGACTGGTTAAAATGACAGCAAAAGAAAATGACAAATGCTAGAGAGATGTAGAAAAATTGGGGTAGTGGTGCAATTGTGAACTGAGCTAACCATTATGGAGGACAATTAGGAACTATGCCCTAAGGGTTATAAAACTATGTATAATTTTTGACCCTGCAATACCACTACTAGGTCTGTCTCCCAAAGAGATCAAAGGAAAAGGTCCTATATGTACAAAAATGCTTACAGCAGCTCTTTATGTGGTGACAAAGAATGGGAATTTGAAGGGATGACTATCAACTAGTCAATGGCTGAACAAGTTGTGGTATGATTGACATGCAATAGTAGTGGGCCATAAGGAAGGATGGTTTCAGAGAAACCTGGGATGACTTATATGAACTGATGTAAAATGAAGAGCATTTGCAAAATGCCGATGAACTGATGCAAAATGTGCAGAGCAAGGAGATCATTATGTACAGTAACAGTAGTATTATAATGATGATCAATTGTGAACAACTTAGCTATTCTCAACAACATGATAAAAGACAATTCTTAAGGACTTATGATAAAAAATGTTATTCACTTCCAGAGAAAGAACTGATGGAGTATGAATGCATATTGAAGCATGCTTTTTAGACTTTATTTTTCCTATTTTGTCCTTTTTTTGTCTGTGTTCTCTTTTGCAACATGGCTAATATAGAAATGTTTTACATGACTGCACATGTATAATCTCTATTAAAGTGCTTACTTCTCAAGGAGGGAAGAGGTATGGGAAAAAAGAGAAGGAATTTGGAACTCAAAATTATAAAGAATGAATGTTAAAAATAATTTTTACATTCAATTGAGAAAAATAAAATAAAAACATTACAAAAAATATTTGTAGCATCCCTGATCATTGTGGGGAATGATTATACTCTCTCATCTGAGAACACAGTAAAAGTGTGGAAAATACACAGCACACGGTATATGTAATATCTTGATGGTTTGACAGAATTAAAGAATCTTCCAGAAGTGTTCAACTTATATTGAATAGTTTAAATGATTAAAGGATAGGCTTTCAATTTACAAAAGTATAAAACTTATTTTTTTTAAAGCAAGAGGCAGTTGAGTACAGTGAAGTAGAAAGAGCATGGAATTTGGAGTCAGGGAACCTTGCTTTTAATACTGGTGGTATAAGAGAATAATTTGGTAGTAGTGAAGAATACTCCACTAGACATGGAGTCTTTGGTCCTCAGTGTCTTCATCAGCAAAATAAGGGGGGATTGGATCTCTAGGGACTCTTCTAGCTCTGTGTCTGTGATCCTGAGTAAATTCAGATGTATTTCCCAGTTAGTACCTTCCTATTAAAAAGCTACTAGGTCAGAGATACTGCCTTATTTTACTTCTGCTTAATTTTAATGCCTTAGATTTTCTGCTTCTCTCTAAAACCATCAGTTGCTCACTATTGCCCACAGGATCAAGGCTGGACTCCTTATCCCCAGTTCTCCTTATCTAACTTTTTCTTCTGCTACTCCCTGAAAAGAACATCTTGTTCCCTGACCTCTAAGTGTGTCTTTTTACTTAAGACCTCTGGTTCATTGCTCATCTGGTTTTCTCCCACCTAAAATGCCCTCCTCATTCTGTTTTACCTGTTCAGGTCTTATCCATCCATAAAGTTCCACTTAAGTCCCTTTCTCTTTGTGAAGCTTTTCCAGTCCACTCTATATAGCCTTTCATTAGTCAGTCACTCAGAAAGTCAGTCAAACAAGCATTAATTAAGTGCTTACTATATGACATCAGTGATCCCTTCCTCCTTTGAACTCATAACAACAACAATAATAATACCCAACATTAACATGCTTTAAGAATTGCAATTACTTTAAAAATATTTTTTTAATCCTCATAATCTCCTGTGAGGCAAGCACAATTAATTAATTAGTAAACGAAGCCTTATACGAATTATTATCCCTGCTTTACAGATGAGGAAATAGAGGCTTAGAAAGGTGAAGCATTTTTTGAGTATTCTCATAGTTACTTAACTGTCAGGGAGTGGGAGATGGACTTTGAATGTTAGTTTCCCCTGACTAAGAATAGCATTCTTTCTCATATACTATAACTTGATAGTTTCTATGATCTTTACCAGTAATATAGCAATTAGTCACATTCTATCTTGTGACCTTTAAAATTCTTGTTCTAGAGTAGTATTTAACTGTTGTACTATTGTTTTTCCCCTAAGGACTACTTTAACTGCATTCCCGGAATTTTGGTCTTTTGTTTCATCATTATCATTTTCTTTCACATAATTATTAACTGTTACTAAGATTTACTCTTTGAGTCACTTGTTATTTGGGATTTCTTTGATTTTGTGGTCTCTGAACTAATGATAATTTTTATTGCTTTATTGTCTATAAAAATAGATTTACTATTTCTGCATTTTTACATTTGTTTGTAATCTGTGCTGAGAGACATGTACTTGAACCCACTTAGAACATGACTTACATTTTAGATCTGGTTTCTCCAGAAATTTCAATTCTATATTTTCCCTTTTTTTGCCTTTCTGTTAGACTTATCCAAAACTGAAAGATGGATATTGAAATCTTCTATCATTATTATGCTGTTGTCTGTGTGAAGCTCAGTTAATGTTTCCTTTATGAGTTTGGACACTAAGTATTTGGAGCATATAAGTTTAATACTGATACTGATTTGTTGTCTATACTTCCTTTAAACATAATGTAGTTTCCTTGTTTATCCTTTTAAAATTTTTGAATGTTCATTTTGCTTTGTCAGCAACTGATTTTTTGGATTCACTCCATGCATAAGGCATTTTTTCCCATTTCCTTAGTTTTATTTTGTGTACGTCTTTTTAAAAAAATGTATTTCTTGTTAGCACACTACCTCATGGCAGGACTCCCCCTCTTTACATCCCTGATTATGCAGCCCTCCACTGGTCTATATACCCTCTCCGTATTTACCTTCTTTCCCCATTTGCCTCAAAATTTCTCTTGGCTTTATGCCTAGGCACCAGTTGAACCCAGAAGTTCCATCTTCTCCCTGTTCCAAGGTAAGATGTATGGTTCTCAACTTCCCCTTAATGGGCATGCATGCTCTGGGAACAGCAACAACCAACTAGACCAGGGGTGTCAAACATGATAGGTCACAATACTCCTGAGTATGGCCTTAACTAGTTTAAAAACTGAGAAATATTTTTTTTTTAAAATACAGCAAATCATAGATAGTCAGTATATGGTTTTCTAAGTCAATATGCACCTTTCAGAGATCTTTACATTTTAGGGACCCCTGTTTCTATTTCAGTTTGATGCCAGTTCTCTGGATCACTATCCCTGATTTCCAGGATGGCCTCTCCGCTCTGGTTCAGGGAATCAACCCTGGTAGAGGTGTGACTTGGCTTCCTCTGCAGGTATTTGGCCAGGAGTGAAGACCCAGAAAAGAAAGTCCTCACCACCAAGGACAGCAGCATTGCCAAATGGCTCAACATCAGAAACTGACAAATTTTTATTAATGGAAATGGTACTAAAGAATATCCATTGCAAGTTTTGCTATTGTACCTCAAGGATGACTAGGTCTTTCAATCTGACCTGCAGTTGAATCTTCCTACCATCTCCCCTTCAGAATGCTGGCTCTTTGAGAGTGGGAATGGTTTTACTTTTCTGTTTGTATCTGCAGTGCTTAGCATAATACTTTGGACACAGGATGCTTTGTCTTGTTTGTAAGCCATGATTTGTAATATAAACATCTAAGGAAATAGACTTAAAAACAACAACAACAAACTAACCATGTATGGTTCTTTCAAGCAACAAATCCTCCAGCACAAGCTCCCTATCCCCCTTATAGAACATCACTTTTCATCCATAGGAGCCTTTATCAGTGGAAGACCTCTCCCACCACCTAATCAAGGCCTCTCTTCTTCCCCTGCCTGTTCAATCCTTCTCCCTTCTCACTCACTCCCCTGAAGCTTTGTCTCTTCCTGAGAGACTACAAGTGTCTCCTCCCTTCAATCCTAGCACATATTTGATACAAACACATCACACACTCTTTTCTTCTCCCCCCTTCTCCCTTTTTCTGCACCCTCCCATTTTCTAAAGTAGTCCCACAAAAATCGATTCACGTGTAAGTATGGTGTCATTAAGTTCTGTGCAAAGTGTCCCATGCCTATGTCTTCTGTTACCTCCATCTGACTTCCTCTTTTACCCCTGTTTCCTTGTCTACATTAAGTAAGCAGTCTCTTCTGGTCTGTCTGCTGTCACTGTCGCTGTTGCTGTCTTTGGCTGCTGCATTTGTTTACTCCTCTTGCATTTCTGTTGTCTGGGTTGTTCAAGAAAAACATTATCTCTTCAGATTTGGTTTTCTTTAGAAGAATGTTTCAAATACCTTTTTATTATTTAAGGTCCATCTTTTTTCGTTATAGTTATGCTCAGATTTGCAGGGTAGGTCACCTTGGTCTATGTCCTGAGCTCTATTCCTCTTTAGAACACATTATTCCCTTCCCTCCTGCATTTTCTAGTGAGTGCAGAATAGTCTTGTGTTACTTGAATTTCCTTTCCTTTGTATTTGAAGGTCTTTTTCCCGATGGCTTGCAGAACTGGTTTTTAAATTAAATTGTTAAATTTGTGTCTAGAAATTTGAAGTCTTTTTTTTTTTTTTTTGGCCAATTCCCTCCCCACTCCCCCCAGGCAATCTGTGAATTCCTTCAAAAGAATTTCACGTTCTATGTTCACAAGTTCTGGGCAGTTCTTTTCTATTATTACTTTCCTTATGATATTAAGAGTTTTTTTCTATTGTGTTCTTATGGGAGATCTATTATCCTAAAGTTGACTTCGCACATCCTGTCTTCAGACTCATTATGTTTTACTTGTATAGTGAGCATATTTTCTTTTAATGTTATTATTTCTTTGCTTCCTTTTTTAAAGATTTCCTTCATTTTTGAGTATTTTCCCTCCCAATCGACTATTCTCTCTTTTATTTCTTTGGTGATACTTGTCATCATAGATTTGTTTTTTTTTTGTTCTGCCAAATATTTTTACTATGCAGCTGGCCACACTGGTGCTATGGGGTTGATTTCTATAGTTTAGTATACTAAGTTGTGGGAGGAGGTGCAGGGTGGGTGGGTCAGGCTCTTTCCTGAAGAAATCTTTTGCAGCACAGAATTCTACTATGACATTGCTACAGCCTGGAAATCTTATCTCCATGGCCCTGGAAAAAAGGAAAGAGGAATCAGGGTATTGGGTTGGAATTTTAAAAAATAAGCTTTGTGCTGGGTCCTTGAGTCATCTAGTGCAGTAGCATAAAGGGTCATGGAGCAGGGGGCTCTGAGTGAATTCAGAATAGGTTCTAGTAACTCCTTATAGTCTTAAGGAGCAAATTAAAACTAGTGTTTGACATTCATGTTTTTTTTTAAGCATTCTTTTGGTTTCTAGGTGTCCTATACCATGGAAACAGCTAAAGTCGATTTATCTTTGGCATGTAATTCTTGTTTTGGACAGATTTGAAAGGTCATGGGAATCAGAAAAAAAAAAGAATAGTTCTCCATCTTCTTTTTTTTTTTAATTTAGTATTTTGTTTTTCCCCAGTTATGTGTAAAAACAATTTTAACATTCATTTGTAAAACTTTGAATTCCATATCCTCTCCCTTCCTCCCCCCACTCCCATTGAGAAGGCAAGCAATTTGATATAGATTATACATGTGTAGTCATCTCCTTTTTGTTCTTCTGCTATCCTAATATTTCATTTTTTATATGTTTATGCTTTACGTAGGGCCTACTGGTTTCTTCTTTGCCTGTTCCATTCCCCTTCTTCCTCCTCTCTCAACTTTGGGGTCTGGCTCTGTCAGCATTCTAGACAAGTAGATGGTGACTTTGGCTTCATTTGCTTCTGGGCTTTTATAATGGAGGGATATTTCCCTCCACTTCAGAACATAAGCCCTAT
This sequence comes from Petaurus breviceps papuanus, assembly GCF_028583685.1. NCBI lineage: Eukaryota > Metazoa > Chordata > Mammalia > Diprotodontia > Petauridae > Petaurus > Petaurus breviceps. Next base: position 19,539,996 of record NW_027187348.1, on the reverse strand, counting down.
TCCCTGACTGAGTTCAGTGCAACACATGGTGCCTCGGTAAGCCTTCTTCTGACCATAAATGACTGATAGGTTGGTGGTTGTTGTCATTGTTGTTGTTTGGCCTTCATTCTCAAAGAGGACCAATGACATAATGAAGGTGATATCTTGACTTGTGAGTGAATTGGATATGAGTGGGGTAAAGTTGAACAAAGTCGCCAGCCTCATTCTCTCCTCCAGAGTCCCCTAAAACTTCAGTGGTGTGTATTTCTTCCCTTCCCACTTCCACAATCCCTCCTCTACTACCTCTCATTGAATCTCTCCTCGTGATTCAGGCCTGCCCAATGAAGTTGTGACTTTATATAGAGTATTTCTGGTGATACCATGCACACAACAGGGGAGCTGATAGCCGTTCATTGCTTGATGTGATGGATGCCCAAACTAGCTGAAAGGTGCAAAAAATCTATCAGTTCTTGTTTTCTTCTCCTATTTTTTGGTCAGAAAATAGGAGACATTGTGTGAAAAATCATTTTGCTCAATTCACAGAGTTTTGTTTTGTTTTGGAGGAACTGACAAAATCTTTTAGTACCAAACACAGGCCAATGTCCCAGAACACAAGTAAAATCTACATGGAAAGCAAATGATAGTATTCAATGCCCCAAACCTGGAATCTACAAGATTTGTTCAAGATTCAAGCATTCTCTGAAGATGCGGATGCACTGGGTCAGAGACCCAACTTTGTGAAATTACTACATTTTATTTACTTATTTCCCTAATACTGTTTTGAGGCATGCCCAACTCTTGATCTTAGTTTAAAACAACAATAGCAACACTACTCCCTCACTGTATCTCACTATTCCCTATTGGCTGGTCTCCTTACTTTCTCAGCCAAAATACTTGGAAAATGTCCCATGTGGTCCCCAGTCCCACTGCAGCTGAACTAGATTAAAATGTATTTGGAAAATATTTAACAGAACAAATAAAAGCACAATAGAACATAGATAATGTTAATAAGGGTTTTTTTAAGTTAACATGTAGCCCATAGGGCTGTCCATTTCTATTTGAGTTTAATACCCCTGGTTTACACTGTGAGTCCCCTTCCTCTTCTTTTTTCTCTTGTACACCATTGACAATATGGTTTTTATAGAACTTTGCTTCAAGTTACAAATCCTGCTTAATTGTCAAAGCCAATAGCCTTTTTTTCTCAGCAGTTATGCTTCTTAAGGGGCAGCTAGGGGACATAGAGTGCTGGGCCTGGATTCAGGAAGACTCATCTTTGTGAGTTCAAATCTGACCTTAAACACATTAGCTGTGTGACCCTGGACAAGTCACTTCACCCTGTTTGTTTCAGTTTCTTCATCTGTAAAAGGGACTAGAGAAGAAAATGGCAAACCATTCCATTATCTTTGCCAAGAAATCCCCAAATGGGGTGACAAAGAGTCAGACATGGCTGAAAACAACTAAATAACAACAACATGCTTCTTACCTGTATGGATGCTGTTTACAGCTCCCGCCTCCTGCGTGCTCTTTCCCTAGGTTTTCATGGCACTGTTTTCTTACAATTCTTCTATCTGTTTGACGAATCTTTCTCAGATTTCTTTGTGGCATCACCCATGTCACTCCTTCTAATAGTGGGTGTGCTCCAAAACTCTTCCTGGACCTCTTTTCTCTCTCTCCTCTCATTTGGTGACCTCATCAGCTTGCGTACGTTTAATTATCATCTCCATGCAGATGTCTTCCAAATCTAAATTCCCACTTGAGGGAGGTCTCCTGAGTTCTCTTTCCCTGCTGAGCGTCCTGTAGGGATCTCAAACTCAACATATCTAAAACAAAACTCATCATCTTTTCTCATCACTCCCTCTTTCCCTCCCCCAGTCTTCTTCACTTCCTTATTTCTGTCAAGAACTCTACCATTCTTCTACTCACCTAGATGTACAATCTCAAACTTAAAATCTTGGGCTGCTACAGGGTACAGTGGATAAAGTGCCAGGCCTGGAATCATGAAGACCTGGGGTCAAGTCTGGCCTCAAATACTTATCAGCTATGTGACCCTGGGCAAGTCACTTAACTGTATCTGCCTCAGTTTCCTCATCTGTAAAATGAGCTGAATAAGGAAATGGCAGATAATTCCGGTGTCTGCCAAGAAAACTCCAAATGGGCTCACAAAGAATTAGACATGACTGAAAAAGACTGAACAACTCAAAATCTCACTCTCATTTCCCCTATCTATGTAATCAATCACCAAATCTTGTTACTTCTATCTCTACCACATCTTTTGCATAATTCCCTTTCCTCCTCTCAACAGCTACATTAGCACAGGCCCATGTCATCTCTTCCCTGTCTTTTGCAATAGCCTCCCCTAACTTTCACATGCCTCACCCTAACCTATTTCCTCCTCTACATAGTTGTATTACTAAAACACAGGCTTGATCATATCACCCTTAGTCAGTAAACCCTAATGGCTCCCTACTGTCCTTTGGAGCAAATATAAATTCTTATATTAGCTTCTGAAGTTCTCATACCTTGGACCCATCCTCCCCTTTTAGTCTTATTTCCTATTGCTCCCCTCCTTTGACTTTATAATCCAGTATGCTGATTTTCTTTCTTATCTCTCTCTCTCTCTCTCTCTCTCTCTCTCTCTCTCTCTCTCTCTCTCTCTCTCTCTCTCTCTCTCTCACACACACACACACACACACACACTATTCCTCCTCAGGTCTCTAATCCATTTATGTCCGATGTCCCCCATATCTGGAATGCTCTCATTTCTCACCTCTGTTTCCTGAAATTCCTAGTTTCCATCAAACTCAGCTCACCCAAGCCATTCTGCTTGAGGCCTTTCTTGGTTCTGTCTTTTTCCCTCCCCACAGCTTTTAGTTTCTTCTTCTCCAAGGTTACTTTATATTTTCTCTCTATGTCTTTTGTTTACATGTATTCATGTTGTCTCTCCTCATCAGAATGTGGGCTTATTGAAGGCAGGGACTGTTTTAGGTTTCTCTCTATCCCCAGTGGAAAGACTTTTTAAATGCTTGTAGATTGAGTGTTAGGTTGCTAACTTGGGGGAAAAAAAGTTTTGTACCCATCTATTTATCAGAGACACTATTGAAGTTCTAAAAACAAACTCTGATTGCTGCTGAAGGCTTTACCCTGAATGAGAAACCATGATATGCACTTTGAATGAAAACAAAGGTAAGTTGCAGGTCCCACATCACCACATCTCACCAAAACACAGCTCACCAACTGTGAGATTCTGTCATGTTAGAGCTGAAATACTGAAGGCTAAGATTTCAGTAAGCAGTCAAACTCAATTCATCCTTGAAAACATTCAAACCTGATTTATTCCTTTTGTACCAAGGTAAATGGCTTGTTCTTTTGTTTAGCCAGCTCTTATTTATTTATTTGCTTATCTATCTATCTATGTATGTATATGTATGTATGTATGATCTATCTATCTACCTGTCTATCTGTCTGTCTGTCTATCTGTTCATTTATTCTTTTATCTATTTGCTAAAGGCAGTAGGATTTGAAATGTTGAATTCAAGGAAACAAAAACCAGACGAGTCTGAAAACTGTTTGAATGTTCCCAAATTGTTGCTTCCTGTGAAAGCCTTGGAGAAGCTAACATAATCAATTTCCAGAGAAGATAGAAAACTTACTATTATTATTTTTTTGCTTTTTGGAGGGCAATTGGGGTTAAGTGACTTGCCCAAGGTCACATGGCTAGTTTTTATGTTAGGCGTCTGAGGCTGGATCTGAACTCAGGTCCTCCTAACTCCAGGGCCGGTGCTCTATTCACTGCTCCACCTAGCCACCCCTTATTATTTTTTTAAAGGAAGTATTGGGACTGTGAAAATGCTACCACTCTTGTCCAATTGAAAAGGTAAACTAGCTGATTGACTTGGCTTTTGAGCAGTAGCCTAGCGATTTAAGATTGCTTCAGACACACTTGTGAAAGTATTTTTCCTAGCACATGATAGTGAAGAGTAGATAGAACAACGGATCTGAAGTCAGAAAGACTTGTGTTGAAATATCCTTCTGATACTTTCTAATTATATGACCCTGAAAAAGTCATTTAACCTCTCTCTGCCTCAGTTTCTTCATCTGTAAGATAGGAATAATAATACTACCTATCTTCAAGGGTTATTGTGAGTATAAAAATGAGATATTTATAAAAGACTTCCCTAACTTTAAAGTTCTGCAAGAAGTTTTTTCCAGTCTTCCTTAATCTTTAAAGCATTGCCTCTGAGATTACCCCCAATTTATCCTGTATGTATCTTGTTTGTACTTAATTCTTTGTCTTCATCATTAGATTGGGAGCTTCTTGAGGGCAATTCTTTCTTTTTCTTTTCTGTAAGCTCAATGATTAGCGAAGTTCCTGATATATAAATACTAGCTGCTGTTCCTGCTGCTGCTGCTGCTACTGCTGCTGCTGCTGCTACTACTACTACCACTACTACTACTACTACTACTACTACTACTACTTCCACCACCACCACCACTGCCACCACTGCTACTACTACTACTACTACTACTACTACTACTACTACTACTACTACT
>NW_027187348.1:19513393-19535456 GCF_028583685.1 Petaurus breviceps papuanus | reverse complement strand
CTACTACTACTACTACTACTACTACTACTACTACTACTACTACTACTACTGCTACTACTGCTACTACTACCTCTACTTCTATGGACAATAAGAGACATATATTTCCTGCCCTGAAAAATTATGAATGAATTTGCAGAGGAATGCATCTTAACAATAAATTATTTCCTGTAGTGAGGAAAAAAGAGCAAATTTTGGTTCTTGTCATAACTTTGTGCTTATATGAACTGAAAGAAACCATCTATAGCAAATATATGCTATCACTCAAAATAGGACTTTTTCCCCCGCAAAGAATAAACCTAGAAATGTCTATGGCTGTACCAAGGATTTCACATTTCCCCCCCCAAAGTAATAACATTTCAAGAAAGCACCTTCTGACAACTTTTAGAGGGTTGTGTCGGATTATTCAGTACCCACAGGTGAGCTACTATTTAAAGAAACTGTTTCAGATGTCAATAGCTGTGAAACAAAATCACAATACCAATTACTTATGGAGCACTGGGATCTGATGAAGCCAAGGGGAAAAAGGGCTATACAATTTACTACTTATAGTTTGAACAACTATGGGTGAAACCAAATGCATGAGATGTGATGATAGACTTGGGAAGTCATTGTACGGAAACAAGATGACTGGTAGCCTTGCACACCAACATACAGAGTTCTGGAGTTACAGAATCACAAAACTTTAGAGCTGGAAGGGAAGGGGAAGAGAACAAATATTAATTATCTACTATATGTCAGGCATTGTGCTAAGCACTTTACAAATATTATCTCATTTGATACTTATAACAACCCTGGGAAGGAGGTGCTATTATTATCTCTATTTTTACACTTGAGGAAACTGAGTCAGACAGACTTTAAGTGACTAGCTGTGGATTACACAGCTAGTAAGAGTCTGAGGCTGAATTTAAATTCAAATCTTCCTGTTTCCTAGCCCAATGTTCTACTCACTAGCCATTTAGCTACCAGAAGCCATCTAGTTCACACTCTTCCCCTTCAACCTCCCCTCAACATTTTTTTTTAACAGATGAAGAAACTGAAGCCAAGAGAAGTGACTTGGTCAGTGAGTTAGTTTTTTCCACTATACCAATGAATTTCAAAATTTTTGGTCTCTGGAATCCTGAGTTCAAATCCAGCCTCAGATACTTTATGATCTTAAAAATTGAAGATCTAAAGAAATTTTATTTGTATGAGTTATTTCTATGAATGCTTTTGTTAGAAACTTAAACTGATAAAGCATTTTATAAATAAACATATTTTAAAGCATTTATTAATTCATTAAAATAATAATATAGTTCATTTTATAGATAAAGAACTGAGGCAAATAGGGTTAAGTGACTTGCCCAGGGTGATACAGCTAGTAAGTATCTGAAACCATATTTGAACTCCTATCTCCAGGCCCAACTTTCTATCCACTGTGGCACCTGGCTGCTCCTGCCTGGGACATAGTAAGTGCTTAATAAATGATTCATCTATCTATCTAGAAAAAAAAGAAGAAGAGGGGTTGTCACCTGCTGTAATGGGAATGCAGATTTGGAAGATCTTCCCTTCCCCTAGGCTAAAGTGCACCTGAAGCCTGGGGAGGGAGGCTTGTTTTTCAGTAGATACTTCTTGATTGGCCAGTGAGTCAATAAGGTTGTTACATTCTCTGAGCCAGGAGAAGGCTATATAAGCCCTGATGTGTAGCTTTGTTTTGGGACTCACTTTGAGAAGTGTTCTGTGATTTGATCTGAATTCTGGGAAGTCGTTGTTGAGAGTCCCCCGGCTTTGAAACCCAGATGTTGTTTGGTATGGATGTAATGGTCGCACAGTTTGGAAAGCTGTGTACTTGATCTGTTTCTGTCTTGATAATACTGTCTGTATATTCTGAAGTTCGGGGTGCTGACCTTTTTCCCCTGAACGAGGTAAACGATACATATCTGACTGATTAAAGTAAGCTTGTTAACCCATTTTGAGTTGCTTTCCTTTAACAAAGCAGATCCAAGAACCTGTGGTGGCGGCAAACCCTGAGGATGCTTGGGGTGCTTGCCGCTACACCTGCGTATAAAAATAGAAATAACATATTTTTATAAAAAAAATAATGTATTCCAAAACAAAACAAATATTGAAAAGAATGGCATTATTTTACCTATTTTTGAAAATCTCCTCAAAGTCTGGCTTAATAGAAGAAAATTGGATTTCCATATATGCCTCTGCATTCAATGTGTTTGCAATATGTTGTTTTGATTGGAGCATATGAAAAAGTCTGGTCTTACATAGACATGTAGTTGGCAAAAGGAGGAGGATTTCAATAGGTAAATAACATCTTAGTATGACTGTGAAAGTATTTTTTAACTCAAGTACCCCCTGGGAGGGCCTTGAAGATCTCCAGAAGTCCACAGGCAACACTCTGAGAACCATATTATCATTCTGGTTATCCAACCTTTGTTTGTGGGCTTCTAGTGAAGTTGAGCCCTCAGCCTTTGAAATATTGGCTGTTCTAGACAATACCAGACCACTCTCTCTTGAATGCAGAATCAGAGATCCTCAGAACTGGAAGTAACCTCAAAGGTCATTTCGAATAACCTTCACTTGAAGCATGATTACTGTCCACATCACCAACTATGGTGGAAGATGGAGCCAAGAGCTGCAAAGAGTTTTGATATTTAATAAATTGAAACTTTGTCTATTAAATAAGCAATAACAAAATGAAAAAGTACAACTGGATTTTTCAAGACCCACCAGCAAACTAACTAGGTTAGCAAGGGCTGTCCTTAGGCAAAATTATGGACTAGGTGACAACTCCCTCTTTTTTTTTTCTAGATAGATAGATGAATCATTTTTAAGCACTTACTATGTCCCAGGCAGGAGCAGCCAGGTGCCACAGTGGATAGAAAGCTGGGCCTGGAGATAGGAGTTCAAAGATGGTTTCAGATACTTACTAGCTGTATGACCCTGGGCAAGTCACTTAACCCTATTTGCCTCAGTTCTTCATCTATAAAATGAACTGTAGAAAGAAATGGCAAACCACTCCAGTATCTTTGACAAGAAAATCCCAGATGGGGTCACAGACAATTGGAAATGACTGCAAATGACTGAACAACATGTGTCAGGCAATGTGCTAAGTTCTGGAAATAGAAAACAAGCCTCAAGGAGCTTATGTTTTAACAGGGAAAGATAATCCATTAAGGGAAGATGGGGAGGGGGATGTGGGAGGGGTGGTTAGTGTACACCAGTGGTGGCATGAGATTATCTGAAAACCTATATCCAGGAAAGATATGGCAAAAGCTCACCTATCAGAGCTACCCTCTTTCCCTTCCTTACCTCCCCACCACATTCACAAGGCCTTCATGCTGTCCCAGACCCTTCCTGTGGTTTTAGAGAATAGGAACTATATGAACCTATTCATATTGATGTGGAAAAAACAGCTCAATGTGGCATCTTTTCATGAGCCTTTTTTAATTTTAAAAGAGGCTATTGGGAGAAGAAAATATTTAACCCAGAGGGATGAAACTTTTGATAGAATTGCATACACCAGCACTAACTAGATGAAGAAGGTATTTTGGGTGGGGATGGGGGTGTAGGCTTTCCCAATCCTTTACTGAAATTATAGGACTCAAGAATCGGAAACAATTCGCAAAAGAAAAAGGCAGACCTACATAAACTATACATAAGGCAATATGCCTTTTATTTCAGTGTGTTTTAACTCAAACAACAAGAATCTCAGAGACTGGAGAGAAGGGAATAAGCATTTATTAAATGCCTATTGTATGTCAGGAACTGCACTAAACACTCTACAAATATTTGAGTCTCATAACAGCCCTGGGAGGAAGGTGCTATTATTACCCCTGTTTTACAGTTGAGGACATGGAGGCAAATAGAGGTGAAGTGACTTGCTCAGGATACTTACTTAGCTAGTAAGCATTTGAGGCTGGATTTGAACTCAGATCTTCTTGAATCCAGACCCAGTAATCTACTATTTCACCTCCTCGCTGCCTCATGGGGAAGAAAAATTATAAGGAGAGTACAACCAGTTCATTCACCACTGTCTCAGGTGCACTAGTCTTCAGTCCATGGAAGGAGAAGTAGTCTGTGATTGGGCACAGCCAGATTTGCTCACTTTCTATCACTTCTCACAAATAGTGTACAAGGTACTTGAATCATAATCACTTTCATTCCTGGGCAGCTTGTTCAGGCAGTTTCTATTACAGCTTCTATAGGGAGGGTGGGTTTTGCTAAAGTCCATATGGTTGATTTCTTATCTGACATCACAGGAAAAGAAATGTTAATGTCATGAGAGCTGTCCCTCGAATGTTGCATGGGTGTATCATTGTGTGGCTTGAAGGGAAGCAGAATCGACGTCTCTACCCTCTTCTCCCCCAATCCTTCTTCTCCAAGGGAGACTTTAATTCTTGCCAGGAGAGGAACAGGAGATTGAAGTCAGAAGCTTGGCCGCTCTGCTCTCCTCAGAGAGAGGCGGCAGTTAGGTAACAATTATATCTATCTGCTTCCTCATGTGTCATTAGTCTAGGTCAGGGCTTTTTAAACTTTCCACTTGCAACCCCTTTTCTGGTTTCACCATTTGTTAGCATTGTGTGGCCTGAGGGCACGTGAAGTGCAAAGTGTGCATACTGTGTTCATACTTGGTTCAGAACCAAGGCTTGAAGTCGCATAATATAACACAGGCAAGTGCTGCTACAAACACCTTGGATTTATTACATGTTTGATTTTTAATGCGTTTTTGGTCATTGTGCATTCAGAAACTTTTTACTGTTGCCGAATTTTTTGTGACCATACAGGGTCATGACCCACAGTTTAAGAAGCATTGGTAGTTTTCAGTTTCAAGCTAAACTTCTGATCACTGGTCATTAATATGGAAAGGAAAACCCAAGGTTTATTTCCAAGGCTTGACCCCTTTCCCACCAAATACTGGTTCCACAAAATGCATAGTGAATAACAAAGAAACCCTATTTATCCAAGTTGGTAGCAAAAGAGAAATTAGAGAAAGTATACACATTGGAGAATTTATACCAGACAATACAGAGTAAAGGAACTCTCTCACTGGGAGAGAGAGAGCCAAGCTCAACCAAGAGAGAAAATCCTGGATCTTACCCAAGGGAAAATTTCCTCCAATTTCCAATGTAGCAATCTGGGGAGAGAGTCATGATAGAGACTGCCACTTTCTCTTGTGTTGGCTTCTTCCTAAAGTCATATCCCTTCATCAACCCAAAGTGGTATTGCTGTCATCCATCTTCTGTCTTGAAACTGGAATCCAGAAATTCTCAGTGACCACAGATCCCAAAGAGACTCGGGAGCTTGAAAAACCCAAACCTTTCCTCTCTCTAGCTCTTGCCAACCCTTCACTGACATCATACAGGCACAGGATACTGCTCTTCACCAATGAGAAAAGTCCCATTATTCAATGGGCTTTGGGACTCAGGTTAAATTAGGTATTAAACTAGGTACATTAAATAAGAACAAACATAAAATATACAGATCTCCAGGAAAGATATAAAAAGAAATGTACAATTGCTACTTACAACGTGAATGTTGATGGGTAAAGCCAAATTCAAGAGATGAATTAATGATAGAGGAAGTTGGCAAGCATTTATTAAGTACTTAGTGATGTGCCAGGACCTATGTTAAACTCTAAGAATATAAATACAAGAAGAAGGAAAGATAGTTCCTGTCTTCAAGGAGCTAATACTCTAAAAAGAAGAATATCACATGTAAAAGGGAGCTGAAAAGGTGTGGGTGAAGGTACTGGTGTGGGGACATGAAAGAGAAAGTTCTGTGGAGATGAGTCAGCAGTGCAGCCTGGAGAGGAATGAAGGCATGGTTGGCCTGGACTTCTTCCTTAAAAAAGAAATTTAATGAGGAACAAACTAATCAGTGGGAGAGGTCACAGAGACAGAAGGTGCTTCTTCTAATGTGAGAAGTAGTCCAGGGATGGAGTGAGCTTCCAGGGTGAAGAGGTTTCCATGACATGGTAGAGAATGTTCTGTTGAGATGGCTCATGAGTGCAGCCTGCAGAGTGAAGACATGGTTGACCTGGGCCTCTTCCTTAAAGGAGGTACTGGGACTCACCAATCAATTAGAGGAGTAGAACATTCTCAGGGTCTAGAGTACAGACAACTGTGTTCTGTGCTGTGAGTCAGTCTTTGAGATTTATACTAGCCTAGGGGCCTCTGTACCCTCCTTCAGATTAGACTATGGTTCATGGCTGCTTCCTGAAACTATGAATCCAACAGGCCATATTGTTTTGCTTTGTTTTTAAATGTCAACATTTCTTCCACCATAAAGATAAAGAATAGTTAATTTATAAGAAGTTCCCAGCAATCCCCCAAACACTAATAGAAGAGAAAACCATTTCTTTCTTTTCCCTTCTCCCCAGACCTTAGATTCTCCATGAAATCCAGTACTTTCCTTCTGTCCTAATTAACCAGTTTTTTTTAAATAACAAGCATCACCTCTTGACAACTGTGACACAACTGAGTACTTATTAAGTTCTTAAATTACGTCTGAAGTAGAAAGATGAAGCTGAATTTTTGCAGCTTTTTGTTAATTGTATTTGTGCCCTACTCTATAAAGCCCAACAATTCTAAATGCTTCTATATAAGAAGTAACAGCATGAAAATGGATTTTGGAAGCCAGTTTTAGTCTTGGTATTTTAAGTAGCTTCTATGTGATCTCAAACAAATAACTTGACTTTTCTTATGCTTCCATTTTTTTTTTCCTGCTACAATAGAGCATTGAACCTGGAGTTGGGAAAGACCCGAGTTCAAATCCAACCTCAGACACTTAGTAGCTTTGTGACCCTGGGCAAGTCACTCAATCTCTCTGTATCCTCAGTTTCCTCATTTGTAAAATGGGATTATAATAACGCCTACCTTTCAGGGTTGTGGTGAGGATAAAAATGATGTCACATTGGTAAAGCACTTTGAATCTGTTAAACTGCTATATAAATATAGCTGTTATGCCTGTTATTTTTCATAAGTATGATGTATTTAATGCTATGGATCAATAAAATGACAACATGAGAGCAATTAAAGATAGAAATACAACAGATGAGCCAGAGTCAACAATTAGGGTGGATTTTAATTTTTAAGGATATATTTCACTTAGAATATATGCATTTCCAGAAGTCTTCATTATTATGTCTGAGTATATAGTACTTGTAATGTCTACAATATGAAGTTGGCAATATATTTATTCATGTTTCTGAAATCAAGTATTTTGAACATATGCTTCAATTCACTTGTGTTATTGACTTCCCCTCATATTACCATAGTGACTTTCCTTACAGTAACATGAAGTATATTTTATATATTTATGTATCTATCTCTGAGGTGGCAAGGGTCCAGACTTATGACATAGAAACAAAGCAGAGTAAAGTAGTTTTGTAGCTAGTTGAACACTCATATACAAAGAATATTGATTAATGGATTAATGTCAAGTTAGTGTGTCATTAGAGGCTGCCACTGGGTGACACTGAGTTTAGCTTTGTGCTGGCTGGACAGTAATTTGGATTTAAGCAAAGAAAATGTACTTTTCAATTAGATAAATAGCACTCTCCTGGGACAGAGAGCATTACATCGTGGGACGAAATCATGATTTTTTTTGTATTGTAGGATCATGGAGCCAGAGCTGAAATGGGCCTTGGAGGTCATCAAATATACAACCCCTCATCCTACCAGTCAGCAAACTAAGGTGTAAAAAGATTATGTGATTTGCCTAAGGTCACATAGGTATAATAAAAGAGGTGAAATTTAAACTTCTTATTCCAAAATCAGATGTTCTTCCAACCATGGCATTTTGACAGGCTGGAAGACTCCAAAATGAAGAAATTTAATTATTTTTAAACATCATATAGATATATTAACCAGCATGTAAAGTACAGAAAAAGACCTAATATCCTAGCCCTGTTAGCAAGAGAGTAGTTATATCCTGTCTAGCAGTGGGCATCATTCCTTTCTTCCTCCTAATGGTACGGTCACAAGGTTGGTCCCCCCAAATCTAACAACACTAACTATTCAAGTCTTTGTCTCATTTACTGCTACTGAGCATCTTTGGAACTTGGTCATTGTCAGCTTTTCCCTTCTTTATTTCTGGGATCTGTACTTCCTTTATTCTAGTGTCCACTGCCTTCATCGTAGCTCTTGGTCTCTAAGGCTTCTTGTCATAGCTCTTCCTTGCTACCTTTAAACATGGTCCTATTCCCAGCTGAGCTCAGGAACTTCTCACTGCTTACCTGTCAGTCACTGCCTCCACCTGTTGCTACAGTTTAAGGAGGAGGGTGAAATTTAAGAAGAGTAAATGGGAAATTCCATATTGTTTTTAAAAAAAGAAAATTGAAGACTGAAAAACAGTTGCCTGCTTAGAGAATGCAAGAAACCTGTTTGGAAAGCAAAGCATATGAAAAAAAGAAAGACCAGGTAGGTAGGTTTAGTTAATCACAAGTTCAATATAAGCCAATATTGTGATGCAGCTTCTGAAAATACAAATGAATACAAAGTAATCTCAGGATGCATGAACTGAGGTATAGACTATAGACCAAGGAAGATAATAGTGTGCAGAGTCCTGGCTAGATCACACCATTAGTAAAGTATTAAATTCTTTTTTTTTAAAGCAATTGGGGTTAAGTGACTTGCTCAAGGTTACACAGCCAGTTATTTTTGTGTGGGTGCCGAGTATCTGAGGCCGGAACCGATCCCAGGTCTCCCGACACTGGGGCCAGTGCTCTTACTTACTGTGCCACCTGGCTGCCCCAAAGTATTAAATTCTTGATACAACACATTAAAAAAGATTGATGAACTGGAGTCTGTCCAGGTGAAGACAGTCAAGGTAGTGAAGGGTCTACAAACCGTGTGAGATAAAGAACGATTGAAGGAACTGAAGGTGCTTGGCCTGGAAAAGGAAATCTCAGGGGAACACAAGAGTTGTCTTCAAATATTTTTCAATCAATCAATAGTTGGTAAAAAAAAAAAGTGGGAGAGTAATATTATTCTGTGTTGCAAAAGGAATAATGTTTGGAAGATGGATTTGGACTGATGAGAAAAAAGAGCTTAAAAAATCAAAGCTGTCCCTTGTTAGGTAGTGCTGAGAGTGTTAATACAATGACTGGATCACCTCCTATCACCCCTATGATGAAAAAGGTTTAGTGACAACTGATCAATAACATTTAAATGATCATTATCTTTCTGACACATTATGAATCAGTGGATAGGGGAAGAGCTTTAAGTATTACTGGATCACAAGTGTGAGATTTAACATGCAATTCCTATATTCTTTATGAGGACAAGTAATCTACTTTAGGGGGAGCAAGGTGATACAATGGATAAAGCATTGGGACTGGAGTCAGGAAGATCTGAGTTCAAATCCAGCCACAGACATTTCCTAACTGTGTGACCCTGGGCAAGTCACTTAACTCTGCCTCACTTTCCTTTGTAAAATGACCTGATGAAGGAAACAGTAAATCACTGCAGTATCTTTGCCAAGAAAACCCCAAAAGGGGTCATGAAGAGTTGAATATGATTGAAAATAACTAAACAACAGCAATAAGAGAATTTTTTCATATGACTATTGATAGCTTTGATTTCTTCTTCATTTTTAAATTTTAATTATTTTTATTTAATTTGTTTATTTTTAATTTTCAACATTCATTTCCACAAGATTGAGTTACAAATTTTCTCCCTGTCTTTCCCCTACCCCACCCCGAAATAGCTATTCTACTGAATACCCCTTCCCCCAATCTGCTCTCTTTTATATTCTCTCCCCCCCCCCTCCCCATGACTTTCTAGTAGGGCAAGATGGATTTCTATACCCCAGTGCCTGTATATCTTATTTCCCAGTTGCATGTAAATATATATGTTTTAAACATTTGATTTTAAAACTTTGATTTCCAGATTCTTTCCCTTCTTCCCTTGTCACTGTAATGGTAGTTTGAAGACCCCTTTTTGTATTGGCAAGTAAGCAGGTACTTAGCACTTAGTAACTAATCAAACCTCTGTGAAAGAAACAGAAGGTATGAACCCCTGTTCCTGACTTAACAGGAAGGCTGAAACAGGAAGTAGCTAATGCTGTGTGTATAAGAAAAGCCCTATAGAGGCACAGTCAGAATTTCTTGGGACCAGCATTTGGAAGCAGAGGAGCTACTGAAGAGAGAATCAAGAACTGAGCCAGAATTTCCTGAGAACTTGTTGTGGTGGAGCTTCTTCTGAACAGGAGCCCAGGAGTTCCCTCCCCCCAGGCTGGATAAGGTGATTCTGATTTTTTTAACAAGCTGCAGAAGACTGAGGAAGCATGCCCTCAATGCAGGGACTTTGTCTGTTTGTGGCTTGGTTGAGCCTTGAATTCCTGGGAGCAGAAATTGTGAAGGATTTGAGATGCAGGACTTACCCAGAGAGCTGGACAAGGAACTGGGAGCTGTCTGCCATTGAACTCAGGGGACAGTCTGGTGAATCCAGGTAGAATCTGGGACCATGGAAGGGGATCCAGGGAATCTGAGAATTGGCCCCAAGTCAAGATGAAAAGACTCTTCCTGGGTACTGAGTAATGATGAAATTGTAGTTTACTAGTGACCTAGGGGTGGAGAGTTTGTGTATTCTCTAATGATTGTACTTAGTGATTAATGATACTTAATAATTGATTGCTGAATAGTGACTGATTGAGTTAACTTAGTGTGCCTCATGAGTGGAGGACTTTGACTATTATACTTTGAGATGATTGTTCTTTGTTCAAAACTTTGTGGCCATTATGGTGGAAACTATGTGGCCATTTTAATTATAAGCTGTTGTGAATACTATATTGTGATTTTCTGTGAATGTTTTGCTTTGATTTGTTATGGAATAAATAGAGTGTTCACTATACTGTGTAATCAGAACCTTAAAAGCTGTCCACAGTAGCATTCTTCTGGAAAGCTGCTCCTAGTGCATGGTGTTACAGTCACCTACCCCTCCTGGGAGGAAAAGCGATTCAATATAGGTTATACATGTGTAGTTACACAAAACATTTCTATAGTAGGTATATTGTGAAAGAATGTCTATATTTCCCTCCATCCTATACTGCCCCCCACTTATTCTATTTTCTACTTTGATTCTGTCCCTTTTCAAAAGTGTATACTTCTAACTACGGTACCCCCCAATCTGTTCTCCCTTCTATCATCCCCCTTCTTGTCCCCTTACCCCCTACTTTCCTGTAGGGTAAGATACTCAATTTAGTGTGTATGTTATTCCCTCCTTAAGCCAAATTCAGTGAGAGTAAGGCTGACCCATTCCCTTTTGCCTTCCTGTTCTTCCCCTCCATTGTAACAGTTTTTTCTTGCCTCTTTTATATGAGGTAATATATACCCTATTCTATCTCTCCCTACCTCCTCTCATTATATTCCTCTCTTACCTCTTAATTTTATTTTTTATATATCATCCCTTCCTATTCAACTGATCCTGTGCCCTCTGTTTATGTATATATGTACACATATATACACACACTCAATATGTATTCATATGCAATATACCCTCCTATATAAACATATATATGTATATATATATACATATACATATATATATATTTCCATCAACTATCCTCATACTGAGACAAGTCTCATGAGTTACAATTATCCTACATTTTACCATGTAGGAATGTAAATTCAGTTTTAATAAGTTCCTTATGATTTCTTTTCCCTGTTTACCTTCTCATGCTTCTTTTACTTCTTGTATTTGAAAGTCAAATTTTCTATTCAACTCCTTTTTTCATCAAGAATGCTTGAAAGTCCTCTATTTCATTGAATGACCATATTTTCCCCTGAAGCATTATAATCAGTTTTGCTGGGTAGGCTATTCTTGGTTTTAATCCTAGCTGCTTTGACCTCTGGAATATCATATTCCCAGCCTTTCGATCCCTTAATGTAGAAGCTGCTAGATCGTGTGTTATTCTGATTATGTTTCCACAATACTCAAATTGTTTCTTCCTGGCTGCTTGTAATATTTTCTCCTTGATCTGGGAATTCTGGAATCTGGCTATAATATTCTTAGGAGTTTTCTTTTTGGGATCTTTTTCAAGAGGTCATTGGTGAATTCTTTCAATTTCTATTTTGCCCTCTGGTTCTAAAATATCAAGGCAATTTTCCTTGAGAATTTCTTGAAGGATGATTTCTATGTTCTTTTTCTGATCATGGCTTTCCACCCAATAATTTTTGAATTATCTCTCCTGGATCTATTTTCCATTTTCACAGTGCCTTGTATTTTTTCATTTGTTTGGATCTGTTTAATGGTATCTTGATTTCTCATAAAGTCACTAGATTCCATTTGCTCCAATCTAATTTTGAAGGCATTATTCTCTTCAGTGAGTTTTTGAAATTCCTTTTCTATCTGGCAAATTTGACTTTTTAAGGCATTCTTCTCCTCATTGGCTTTTTGGGCCTCTTTTGCCATTTGAATTAGTCTATTTTTTAGGTATTTTCATCAATCAGGTTGTTGACTCTCTTTTCATGATTTTCTTGCATCATTCTCATTTCTCTTCCCAGTTTTCCCTCCACTTTTCTTACTTGATTTTCAAAATCCTTCTTGATCTCCTCCATGGCCTTTAACCAGCTCATATTTTTCTTGGAAGCTTTTAATGCAGGAGTTCTGACTTGTTTGTCTTCCTCCCATTCCATGCTTTGATCCTTTTTGTCCCCAAAAAAGGATTCTATGGTCTGTTTGTGCTTCCTCTGCTTGATCATATTGCCAGTCAATTACCTGACTTTTGAGCTGTTTGCCACAGTAGAACTCTGCTTTCAGAGAGGAGAGCTCTGTCCCAAATTGCTGGGGTTTTCGCAAATGTTGCCAGAGGTCTGAGGAGGGCACCCTCTCTATAGACACCACATTGGCAAACTGGTGTTTCCCACCCCAGGACCACCGCCCAAGAAAGCAACCCAGATCCAAACAGGTAAAAGCAAGAACAATTCCTCTCTGAATGGAGGCTTGGTCTCCCTACGATCTGTAGGCCAGGGGCTCCTGAGGCAGCCACACAGTAGCCACTACAAGCTGACATGCTTCAGTCACCTCTTGCCCTGGGGGCAGAGGCCAAACTGTGCCCTTCCTTTCCAACAGTTTTGGACTGAGATTTTGCTTTCTTTTTGGCATTTATGGTTTGAAAAGTCTGGAAACCACCACAGCTGCTGGTGATCCACTCTTGATTTCTTCTTTTGAAAACTACTTTTTTATATCATTTGACCATTTATCAATTAGGAAATGACTCTTATTTTTATAAATTTGACTCAATTCCCTATATATTTGAGAAATAAGACCTTTAGCAGAGAAATTTGCTGTAATCTTCCCACCCCTACTTTCCTGCTTTCCTCCTAATTTTGGCTGCTGTAGTTTTATTTGTGTAAAAACTGTTTAATTTCATGTAATCAAAACTATCCATTTTACTTCTTATGATCTTCTCATTCTGTTGTTTGGTCATGAACTCTTTCCCTATCCACAGATCTGACAGGTTTCTGTGTTTCCTTAATTTGTTTATGGTATTTTTTATGTCTAAATCGTTTACCCATTTTAAGCTTACCTTGGTATTGGGTGTTCAGTGTTGATCTATGACTAATTTCTGGCAGACTACTTTCCAGTTTTTCTAGCAGTTTTTTTTTTAATTCAGATAGTGAGTCCTTGTCTCAATAGTCAAGATTTTGAGGCTTATCAAATACTAGATTACTGTGCTTATTTACTTCTGTATATTAAGTACCAAATCTATTCCAAATATCTACCACTCTATTTCTTATCCAGTACCAAATTGTTTCTATGATTAACACTTTGTAATATTGTTTGAAATCTGGTACTGCTGAACTGCCTTCCTTTACATTCTTTTTCATTGATTCTCTCTCTTTTTTTTTAAAGCAATTGGGGTTAAGTAACTTGCTCAAGGTTACATGGCCAGTTATTTTGTGTGGGTGCCAAGTATCTGAGGCCAGAACTGATCCCAGGTCTCCCGACTCTGGGGCTGGCGCTCTTACTCACTGCGCCACCTGGCTACCCCCATTGATTCTCTTGATATTCTTGACTTTTTGTTTCTTTAGATGAATTTTATTATTTTTTCAGCTCCATAAAGTAATACTTTCAGAGTTTAATTTTTATAAAAATTGAATAACTAAATGAATTTAGGTAGTAGCATCATTTTTATTATATTTAATTGGGCTGCCCATGAACAATTAGTATTTCTCCATTTATTTATATCTGTCTTTATTTGTTTTTACTATTATTATTTATTTTTTGTTACATTTTGAATTCCTAGCTGTTTTTCTCCCTTTCTCTCAAACTCACACTAAAGAAGGTAAACATTTGGCACAGATATAAATGTGAGACCATACAATACATATTTCCATATATTAGTTCTTTCTCTGAAGGCCAATAACATCTTCCTTCATAGGTCCTTTGTAGCTGATTTGAATATTCATATTACTCAGAATAGCTTAGTCATTCATAGTTACTCTTTGAGCAATATTGCTTTTACTGTATCCAACATTCTCTTGACTCTGCTTATTTCACTTTTCATTATTTCTGGAAAGTCTTTCAATGTTTTTCTGAAATCAACCATATCATCATTTAGAGCTCAGTAGTATTCTATCACAATCATATGCCATACCTTATTCAGCTAACCCCCAATTTATGGGCATCTCCTTGATTTCTAGTTCTTTGCCACTACAAAGAGAGCTGCTGCAAATATTTTAGTACATATAGGTTCTTTTTCTTTTTACTTGATCACTTTGGGAAACAGACCTAATAATGGTATTGCTGGATCAAAGGATATATAGAGTTTTACAGCTCTTTGGTCATAATTCCAGACTGCTCTACCAAGTGGTTGGATCAGTTCACAGCTCCACCAACAGTGGATTAGCATTCCAACTTTTTCATATCTCTTTCAATGTTTGTTGTTTTTCCCTTCTATCATTTTAGTGGATCTGATATGTGTGTGATGGTATCTCAAAGTTGAATTAATTTGAATTTCTCTAATCAATAATGATTCAGAACATTTTTCATAAGACTATAGATAGTTTTAATTTCTTCTAAAATCTACCTGTTTACATCCTTTAACCACTTATCAATTGGAGAATGAGTCAAATTTTTATAAATTTGACAGTTCTCTATAAATTTGAGATATGAGGTCTTTATCAAGAAACTATAAAATTTCCCCTCAATTTTCTTCTTTCCTTTTAATCTTGGCTATATTGATTTATTTGTAAGAAAAACTTTTTTTCTCTTTAAAATTTTTTTTCTTTTTTCTTCTTTAATTAAAAAAAATGTTTATTTTTAGTTTACATCATTCACTTCCACAAGAGTTTGAGTTACAAATTTTATCCTGTCTTTCCCCTACCCACCACCCCAAAACAGTGATCCCACTGTACACCCCCTCCTGCAATCTGCTCTCTCCTATATCCTCCCCCACCCCCTTCCAACTTTCTGGTAGTGCAAGATGGATCTCCATATCCCAATGCCTGTATATCTTATTTCCCAGTTGCATGTAAAATAATAATAATAATAATGATATATATTTTAAACATTTTATTTTAAAACTTTGAATTCCAGATTCTTTCCCTTGCTCTGTCTTCACCCACCCTTACTGGGAAGATAAGCCATTCAATATAGTTTGTACATGTCTAGCTATGCAATATATCCATAGTGGATATATTGTGAAAGACTGACAATATTTCCCTCTATCCTATCCAGCCACCCACTTGTTCTATTCTCTACTTTGACCCTGTTCCTTTTCAAAAGTGTATGCTTCTAACTACCCTCCCCACCAACCTGTCCTCCCTTCCATCATCCTCTCTCTCATCCCCTTCCCCCCTACTCTTCTGTAGGTCAAGATACCCTTTTTAGTGTGTATTTCATTCCCTCCCTAAACCAAATTCAATGAACGTAAGGTTGATCCTTTTGCCTTCCTATTCTTCCCCTCCATTGTAACAGTTTTCCCTTGCCTCTTCTATATGAGATAATTTATTCCATTCTGTCTCTCCCCATCTCTTCTCATTATATTCCTCTCTCACCTCTCAATTTAGCCTTTTAAATATCATCCCTTCCTATTCAATTGATACTCTGCCCTCTGTCTATGTATACCCATATACATATATACACACACTCACATATGTATTCATATGCCTATATATCCTCCTATATAGACATATGTGTGTGTATAATACACACACATTTATATTCCCTTCAACTATCCTTATACTGAGAAAAGTTTCACAAGTTATAATTATTGTTTTTCGATGTAAGAGTATAAATAGTTCAACTTTGATAAGTTCTTTATGATTTCTTTTCCCTGTTTACCTTCTCATGCTTCTCTTACTTCTTGTATTTGAATGTCAAATTTTCTATTCAACTCTGGTTTTTTTAATTAAGAATGCTTGAAAGCCTTCTATTTCATTGAATGACCATATTTTCCCCTGAAACATTATAGTCAGTTTTGCTGGGTACGTGATTCTTGGTTTTAATCTCAGCTCCTTTACCCTCCAGAATATCATATTCCAAGCCCTTTGATCCCTCAATGCAGAAGCTGTCAGATCTTGTGCTATCCTGATTGTGTTTTCACAGTATTCAAATTGTTTCTTCTTGGCTGTTTGCAATATTTTCTCCTTGATCTTGGAAATCTGGACTCTGGCTATAATATTTCTAGGAGTTTTCTTTTTGGGACCTTTATCAAGAGGTGATCAGTGAATTTTTTTCAACCTCTATTTTGCCCTCTGGTTCTAAAACATCAGGGCAATTTACCTTGAGAATTTCTTGAAGGATGATTTCTAGGTTCTTTTTTTGATCATGGTTTTCAGGTAGTCCAATAATTTTAAAATTATCTCTCCTGGATCTATTTTCCATGTCAGTGGTTTTTCCAATGAGATATTTCACAGTGCCTTGTATTTTTTCATTTGTTTGGATCTGTTTAATGGTATCTTGATTTCTCAGAAAGTTATTAGCTTCCATTTACTCCAATCTAATTCTGAAGGCATTATTCTCTTCAGTGAGTTTTTAAAATTCCTTTTCCATCTAGAAAATTTGGCTTTTTAAGGCATTCTTCTCCTCACTGGCTTTTTGAGCCTCTTTTGCCATTTGAGTTAGTCTGTTTTTTAAGGCATTATTTTCTTCAGTCAGGTTGTTGACTCTCTTTTCATGATTTTCTTGCATCATTCTCATTTTTCTTCCTAATTTTTCCTCCACTTTTCTTATTTGGTTTTCAAAATCCTTCTTAACTTCCTCTATGGCCTGTAACCAATTCATATTTTTCTTGGAAGCTTTTGATGCAGGAGTTCTGATTTCTTTGTCTTCCTCCCATTCCATGCTTTGATCCTTTTTATCTCCAAAAAAGGAATCTAAATTTGGATTGCTGTGCTTGCTTTGCTTCCTTTGCTTGTTCACATTGCCACTCAATTACTTGGCTTTTAAGCTTTTTGCCACAATAGAACTCTGCTTCTAGAGAGGACAGTTTTTTCCCAAATTGCTGGGGTTTTCGCAATTGCTGGAGCTATTAGTTGGGTTCCTTCTCTGAAGCCTCCACAAGCTCTAGAACCTGGTCACACGCCCCAGGACCTCCACTTAAGACAGCGATTCAGATCCAAGAGGGTTAAAGCAAGAGCAATTACCCTCTGAATGGTCGCTTGTTCCCCCTATGATCTGCAGGCCAGGAGCTCCGAAGCAGCCACACAACACCAGCTGCATAGCTGCTGCACCTCAGCAGCTTCTTGCATCAGGGGCAGAGTCCGGACCACACTCTTGGTCTCCCT
The DNA here is from genome assembly GCF_028583685.1 of Petaurus breviceps papuanus. Lineage (NCBI taxonomy): Eukaryota > Metazoa > Chordata > Mammalia > Diprotodontia > Petauridae > Petaurus > Petaurus breviceps. The sequence goes on along the minus strand of NW_027187348.1, from coordinate 19,517,731 downwards.
GTTCCCAAAGTTCACACTGATCTTTTACTTTGCCTTTGGCATTTATGGTTTGATAATTCTGGAAATGGCCACAGCTGCTGGTGATCTACTCTCCTGAAGTCCACTCTAGCCTCTGGTCAGGACTTCCCTGAGGCTAAAACCATAGGCTCATGAGGGGCTGGGCTTGGCTCCCAACACAGTGCAATGGACCCTTACTGCTGGCCTGCTGGGCTGCCTTCAGCAGGAGATTTGTTTCTCTCTGTCACTTTGTGGGTTCTGTAGCTCTAAAGTTTATTTAGAGTCATACTTTATAGGTATTTGAGGTGGTTTTGGGGGAAGCTCACAGAGTTTTCCTGCTTCTACACTGCCATCTTGGCTCTGCCCCCAAGAAAAAACTTTTTAATTTAATGTAATCAAAACTATCCACTTAATATTTCATAATATTCTTTATCTTTTCTTTATTCATAAATTCTTCTCCTATCCATAAATCTGATAGGTGTTATCTTCCATGTTCTTTTAATTTACTTATGTTATCTCCCTTTATATCTAGGTCATGTAGCAATTTTAACCTTATCTTGGTAAATGGTATAAGATAATGATCTATACCTATTTTCTATCAGACTGCTTTCTAGTTTTTTCAATAATTTTTACCAAATAGTGAATTCTTATCACAAAAGCTTTAATCTTTATGTTTAACAAATCCAAGGTTACTATAATCATTTACTACTATTTATTATATATTTACTGTATTCCATCGATCTATCATTCTAGTTTTTAGCAAGTACCAATAGTTTTGATAATAACTGCCTTGTAATGCAGTTTAAAATCTAGACCTCTTTTCTTTACATTTTCCCCCATTAATCCCTTTGATATTCTTGACCTTTTGTTCTTTCAAATAAATTTTGTTGTTTTTTTTCTTGCTCAAAAAATAATTTTTTTTGGTAATTTAATTAGTACCATTTAATAATAACAATTTAAATTCAGAATTCACTGAATAAGTAGATTAGTTTAGGTAAAATTGTCATTTTTATTAACTTGGTTTGTTTCACCCATGAACAAATAATATTTCTCTATTTAAATATTACTTTTTTGTATAAAAAGTATTTTTAAATTATATTTATATACTTCTGGAGTTCGTCTTGGCAGGCATACTCCCAGGTATTTTATACTGTCTACAATTATTTTAAATGAATTGTCTCTTCTTACAGGATTTTGTGGAACACATATAGAAATACTAATGATTTATATGGGTTTATTTTATATCCTGCTATTTTGACAAAATTATTGCTTTAATTAACTTTTTAACTGAATCTCTAGGATTTCCTAGTATATGTACCATCATATTGTTCCGCAAAAAGAGATGATTTTATTGCCTCATTGCCCATTCTGATTCCTTCAATTCCTTTCCCTCCTCTTATTGCTATTGCTAACATTTCTAGTAAAACATTGAATAATATTGGTGATAATGGGTATCCTTGTTTCACACCTGGTCTTATTGGGAAAGCTTCTAGCTTATCCCAATTATAGATAATATTTGCTGATGATTTTATGTAAATACTTTGTAACATTTTAAGGAAAAATCCATTTATGACTATGCTTTCATTAAAAAAAATAAGAATAAATGTTGTTTTTTGTATTTAGCTTTTTCTGAATCTATGACATAGTTACGTGATTTTTGTTACTTTTGGTAGTGATATAATTGATTATGTTAATAGTTTTATTGAACCAGTGCTGCATTCCTGGTATAAATCCTACTTAGTTACAATCTATAATCTTTGTGATATATTGTAGTCCCCTAGCTAGTCTTTTATTTAGGATTTTTGTATCCCTATTCATTAACAATTGGTCTTTAATTTCCTTTCTCTGTTTTTGCTTTTCCTGGTTTAGACATCAACACCATGTTTGTTTCATAAAAAAGAGTTTTATAGGATTCCTTCTTGCTTATTATTCCAAATAATTTATTTAATATTGGAATTAGTTGATCTTTAAATGTTTGGTAGAATTCACTTGTAAATCCATCTGGTTTTGATGCTTTTTTCTTAGGAAGCTAATTTATGACCTGTTCAGTTTCTTTTTCTAAAATAGGTTTATTAGGGAATTTATTTTCCTCTTCTGTTAATCTGGGCATTTTATGTTTTTGTAAGTATTCTTCCATTTCACTTAAATTGTCAAATTCATTGGCATATAATTTGGCAAAATATCTCCTAATAATTGCTCTGATTTCATCTTCATTAGTGCTGTATTAATTCTTTTTATTTTTGATATTAGTGATTTGATTTTCTTCTCTTTTTAAAAAATCAAACTAACCAATAGTTTATCTATTTTATTGTTTTTATTCATAAAATCAGCTCCGAGTTTTATTTATTAATTTAATGATTTTCTTACATTCAGCTTTATAAGTCTCACATTTAATTTTTAGAATTTCCAATTTGGTATTAAATTGGGGATTTTACATTTGTTCTTTTTCTAGTTTTTAAAATTGCATACCCAATTCATGTTTTCTGTATTTTCTCTGTTTTATTAGTGTAAGCATCTAGAGAGAAATTTTCCTCTGATTATACTTTTGTTACATCCCATAGGTATATTGTCTCATTGTTATCAACCTTGTCAAAAAAGTATTTATTGTTTCTATGACTCGTTCTTTAACACACTCATTCTTTAAGATTAGGTTATTTAGTTTCCATTTGATTTTTGATCTGTGTTTCCATGGTGCTTTATCAACTGCAATTTTTATTGCATTATGATCTGAAAAGAATCTATTTAATATTTCTGCTTTTCTGCATTTAGCTAGAAAGTTTTTATGTCTTAATATATGGTCAATTTTTGTAAAGGTGCTATGAACCTCTGCGAAAAAAAGAAGTATATTCCTACCTATTTCCATTTAGTTCTCTTCAGATGTCTGTAATTTCTAGCTTATCTAAGATTCTATTAATCTCTTGACTTCTTTCTTTCTTTAATTAAATTTATCTAGTTCTGAGAGGGGAAGGTTGATGTCTTCCACTGTTATAATTTTGCTATTCCCTCCTGTAACTCTTTAGCTTTTCTTTTAAGAATTTAGATACTATGCCATTTGGTGTATATGTATTTTTAAAGGTAAGGGAATTTGAAGATCTTCCCTGCCCCTTAATGGGCCTCAAATGGAACCCAACAGGAGGGGCTTGATTGGGGGGAGGCTTGTTTTTCAGGAAGGTCCACAACTTTTGTTGCTTTGTAATTAGGCAGTGGGTCATGAAGGCTGTGATGTCCTCTGACCCTGAAGAAGGGTATATATACTTTGAAGTGAGATTTTGCTTTAGTGATCACTTATGGGAAGAGTTGTATGATTTGGTCAGATGAGACTTTGGGTAGCTGTTGAGCCCCCTGGCTTTGGGCCCCCTAGTGCTTCTCTCTTTGGTAACTAACTATGTATGTATATAATGGTCAGACAGCTAGAAGCCCTGTGTGTTGGTCTGTTGAATTGTGTTATTTTCCCAGTCTGTATTTTTTTATCTGTTTGTAATTTGTTTGTGTTTTCTGAAGTTCAGGTTACTGACTTTTCCCCCTGAACTAAATGAAATATATACACACATGTATATGTATACATATATGTAAATACATACATACGTATGTATGTATATGTTTAATTAAAGATTGTTGACCCCTTTAAAGTTGCTTTCCTTTAGTAAAGCAGATCAAAAAATCTGTACTAACAACCATTCTGGGTATGCTAGGGTACTTGCTGTTACAATATTGTACTTCATTGTCTATGGTATCTTTTGACATAGTGTAATTTCCCTGTTTATCTCTTTTAATTAAATTGACTTTAGTTTTAACTTTGTCTGAGATCAGGATAGCAATCTTTTTTTTTGTATCAGCTAAAGCATGATAAATTCTTCTTCAATCTTTTATTTTTACTCTGTGTGTCTCTCATTTTTAAATGTGTTTTGAGGTAAATAGTATATTGCTGAATTCTGGTTTTTGATCCAATTTGCTATCATTTCTATTTTATGGATGAGTTCAACACAATCACATTAAAAGTGATAATTACTAGTTATGTATTTCCCTCCATCCTATTTTTTCCTGTTTATCCTTCTATGTCTCTCTCTCTGTCTCTCTCTCTCTCTGTCTCTCTGTCTCTCTCTGTCTCTCTCTGTCTCTGTCTCTGTCTCTCTCTGTCTCTGTCTCTCTGTCTCTCTCTGTCTCTGTCTCTGTCTCTCTCTCTGTCTCTCTGTCTCTCTCTGTCTCTCTCTCTCTCTGTCTCTCTCTCTCTGTCTCTGTCTCTCTGTCTCTCTCTCTGTCTCTGTCTCTGTCTCTCTCTCTGTCTCTGTCTCTGTCTCTCTCTCTCTCTCTGTCTCTCTCTGTCTCTGTCTCTCTCTCTGT
>NW_027187348.1:19496359-19512993 GCF_028583685.1 Petaurus breviceps papuanus | reverse complement strand
ATTTCCCTTGCTTCCTTTTATTTGTGGAAGAATGTGTCCCAGATTAGGAAGAGGTGAGATTTTTATGTCTGTTCTTAACATGCCACTTTAGTAGATACTCCCTTTCCTAAAACCAGTTGTGGCTGACTAATGGACATCAACCCATAATCATGAGGAGAAAATAAAGAAAGGGAGCTGAGCCAATAGCATTAGACAAAGTTAGCCCAAATACTCAGGGGCACCCTTAGAGTCCTGATTTTGAATTTGTCTAAGCTGGGATTGGATCTAGTTCTTGGAGAATGAGTAATATTTATATAATAGGGAGGTGGGAGGGAATGCATTCTAGATGGAGAACAGGAGGAACAAAAGTCCAAAGGCAGGAATATAGCGTATGGAGAGAATAGGAAGGTCATCTATCGGAGAGTTTGGAAACACAAGAATGGAGTGGATTGCAGATTGTATTGAGACCTAAGGAAAGGAATCTGGACTTGATGCATTCAGCATCATGAGCAGGAAAAGGAAATGATGAAAATAGTGCTTTAGGAAGAATATATTGTCCAAAAATTGTGGAGAGGATGGATTAAAGGAAGAAAGAACATTAAAGAAGCCACTGCAGGAATCTGGGTGTAGAGTAACACTGGGACAGGTGAGAGAAGGGACATTTTGAAGACTCAGAGATAGACTGGATATAGTGAAGGAGACAAAAGAGGGAAGAGTTAAAGATGTCTTCCAAGTTTCTCTCCTTGGAAACAGAAATAATGATGATGACTGGAGTGGCTCAGAAGGAGACTCAGTTTTGGTGGGAAGAGGATAATGTCAACTTTGGTTATGTTAAGCCTTAGGTGATAGTAGAAATCCAAGTTGGTAAGAATCTCTTGTCTACCCTAGTAATTTTACAGATGAGGAAACTGAGACCCAGGGAAATGAAATGGCTTTCTCAAAGTCACATGGCAAACATAAGAGGTGGGATTTGAAGCCTGATGCCTTGTAGGCAGCCCTGTAGGAAATACAGCAGTAAAATTTAGAAATACTATAATATTCCAAAAACCTGGAAATGAATAGTGTGCCCATTGTTTGGGGGAATGCTTGAACAAATTATGCTACATGAGTATAATGGAAGATGGTGCTATAAAAAGGTGGATAAGAGCAATTCAGAGAAATATAGGAAAATGTGTGAAATGATGCAGAATGATGAAAGTAGAGCAAAGGGAACATCTATGAGTACAATGACATAATTGACAAAACTAAAATCAGTTCAACTCTGATAGAATAATCTTGGTCCTGAAGCAGTGATAAGGGAATATTTCTCTCAGTAGAGAAGGAAGGACTGTGGATGTGGAATTTGGTAGAAACTGTCAGATTGATGTTCCTCAGCAAAGTCATGATCTTAGAGGAATTTACTGAGGAAATGAACAAAGAGAGAACTGCAGACAGCTGAGAAGGGAGCCCTTTCCCTTCTCACTCTTTTCTCTTCCTCTCTTTTGCTCTTTCCCTTCTCATCCCATATCTCAGCAATGAAAAGAATTCCCCTGGATCACTCTATGCCCCACTTTGGTAGGTATTGTCAATCTTGGAATCACTGGAGGTAGAGGTTCCTAGGAATAGTGTTGCCTTCTCCTGGACATCCCACCCACATGGCTTTGCTCAGAGCAGGGACTGGGAGCTTCTTTCTAGAGTGTGGCATGTTTCTGCTCTCCTCTTACCACGCTGAACAACTACTGACAATTCCAAAGACTCTTTATCCAAAGTGATTGAAAAGTCTTTATGGTATATTATGTATTGAAATAAATTTATTTAAATATGAACAATATTGAAGCATACTTAATTAGTTGTACTGACATTTATTATTAAATTTGTAATAAATAACTTAGAAACAAAGTTAACATCTAGCCTTCAATATAACATATTTAGGTTGAATTTTATATAAAATATATGAATTCAGGGAAAGGTAATGCTGTATCCACACTATTGTTGAATAAGACAACAAACCTTCCTTTTCCTCTATTTAAACGACTTAAAAAAATTGTATGTATTTTTAATAGTAGGGCTAAAATATTGAGTTACTGAAAATTTTGGTGATAAGATTCCTGAGAAACCTATTTGGATTTCCTCAGGGGTCTCTCTCTCTCTCTCTCTCTCTCTCTCTCTCTCTCTCTCTCTCTCTCTCTCTGTCTGTCTCTCTCTCTCTCTCTCTCTCTCTCTCTCTCTCTCTCTCTCTCTCTCTCTCTCTCTCTCTCTCTCTCTCTCTCTCTCTCTCTCTCTCTGTCTCTCTCTCTCTCTCTCTCTCTCTCTCTCTCTCTCTCTCTCTGTCTGTCTCTCTCTCTCTCTCTCTCTCTCTCTGTCTCTCTCTGTCTCTGTCTCTGTCTCTGTCTCTGTCTCTCTCTCTCTGTCTCTCTCTGTCTCTGTCTCTCTCTTTACTTCTGACCGCTGCCTTCCTAATCTGCATACCCTTCTTAGGGTTCTTCCCTTATTCTGTCCCCTTGACTTCCTATTTCTCTGTAAGTTAATAAGATATTTCTACCTTATTATTTAGTAAAATATTTGTTAAGATGTACTATGTTTGTGAAAATAATGAAGATATGTGATAATACAATTATGTGGATTTAGAGGTGGTTGAATAGCTCACCTGAAAGAGTAGTTCATTATTACCTTTTGAGAGGATGTCTCTACTAAAATATTCAAGGGATCTATGCTTGATTGTATGCTGTTTAACATTTTTTTATAATTTTATCATTGACTTAATTAAAGGTATAGATGTTACATGTATCATATTGCTAAGAAAATGCTTTAGGCTAGATCTGATTTAGGTCAGTTCTTGATAGATTATATTAAATAATGGAATGAAATTATGCACTCATACATTGTTCAACAGTTAACAAAAAGAGATTTACTTAGCCACAGTGGGATAAAGATATTCACCAAGGATGTGTATCAAGGACACACTAAGCTGATACAGCTGCTGAAGCTTCTCTGCCTCTGAGTTGTACATGATGGTCTGCCAATCAAACATCAGAGCATGCCTGAAGCTCATCAAAGCTATTGTGTGCTTTGGTAACCAGGAAGTGATGTGTAGCCTGAGCCTTTAGTCCCCTGAGATAATCAAGTCTTAAGGATTGTTTCAATACCTTTTAAGGAAAAAAAAAAGCCCAAACCCATCCTAGCTTGCTTATGGTAAAAATATTAGGATATTGCTTCTACCACAGAAGGCTAACACATGGGATGAGAAACAGAATTCAAAAATATTTTGACAAGATGGAGCATTGGCCTGAATCTAATATAGTAAATTCAATGTAGGTAAATGTAAGGAGTTACACTAAAGCAGCTTTGTAAGTACAAGATATAGGGAGGCATAATTAAAAAGGAGTCTGTTTAAAAAAGAGATTGGGCAATTTTAGTGTAGCTGCAAGCTCAACATGAGTTTGAAGTGTGATGTGATTCCCCCCAAACAACAGCAACAACGATGACAAGACCCAAACAACTAACATGAACTTTAGTTGCTTTAAGAGAGGCATAATTTCTAGGGAAAAGGAAGCAATAGTCCCTCTGTTCTCTACAGAAAAAAAGGGGCTGAATAAAGGAACTGGAGATTTTTTTGCCTATAGAAAGGGAAGATATAGAGGAGATGGGATAATTAACTTCATGTATTTAAAATTTTGACGCAAGGACGAGAGATTAGACTTGGATATTTACTCTCAGAGAGTAGGAGTAGGAACAATGGTGAGGATTTTCAAAGAAGCAAATATCAACTTGATGAAAGGAAGGAAAAAAAAAACCCTGCTTCCTAAGAATTAAAATAAACCAAAATGAAAAAAGGTTGCTTTGGGACCATGTGTCTTCCCTTTACTGGAGGTCTTCAATCACAGACTGGATAACCACTTTCAAGAATTATTTTTCAGGTATAGATTAGACTAGATGGCTGCAATGATCCCTCCTAACTCCAACATTTTGTGATTTAGTACATAAAGCAAAGGAAAGAAAGTTGTACTTACTGGTTCTTACCATATCTTAAGAACTGCCACACTATATTAGACTCATGGGTCATGAAGCCCAGAATTTTCTTTCTGATTAATGGCACCAAAGGGTACATTCTAGGATGGTGTGAGTATCCTCTCTGATGACAGCTTTAAAAATCAAGGAATGTGCAGAAATATTGTAAAGCTCAAAGAAGATAATGGAAGTAAACCACTTTGTAAATCTCAGAGCACTAAATAAATGCAAGTGTATTATTGTTATTGTTATTATTAGCCTCCAGTCTAGTGATTTAATTCCCTGCACTTCTGTTGAGCTCAAGTAATGTATATAGTATGACATAGAGGGAAGTTGGCAAATGTTTAACAACCTGGTTGGGGAGGGGAAATGTATGTATACCCACTTTTAAGTGTAATCTGTTCTATTAATGCTTTTTTTTTTGGAGGGCAATTGGGGTTAAGTGACTTGCCCAAAGTCACATGGCTAGTGTGTCAAGTGTCTGAGGTCACATTCAAACTCAGGTCTTCCTGACTCCAGGGCCAGTGCTCTATTCACTGCGCCACCTAGCTGCCCTGTTATTAATGCTTTCTTAAGTCTAGCAAACCAGCACACTAATATATTAAGCCTTGATTTCTGAAGTGTAAAAACTCTCACTAAAATTTTAACTATGGGCTCTCACAACTGTAACCAGCTGTAAAGCTGTAACCAGCACACCTGGGAGTGAAACTCCAAGCATCCTCATTTCCTTTATAAACCTCATTCTGGATTAAAAATTCATCTAAATAATTCTTGAAACTTTATTCATCTTGAGTTTACATCACATTACCACACTAAAAATTCCCTAACTTTACTATTTAACAAATCAGTTAGTAAGCACTTAATAGGCACTTACTGTGGACCACCCACTGAGTTAAAGTCTGGGGATATAAAGATAAAACCAAAACAAGTCTCTGCCCTTAAGGATATTACATTCTTTGTAACATCATACTTACCTTCATTTATTTTTAATTTACTTAATTCAAGTTGCTGAGGGCAGGGGGTATTCTGGGATTCTGAGATCTTTGCTCCTTTTCTCCATAATTGCAATGATTTTTATATATTATCATAATTTCCTTCCCCATTCTTGTTTTTCTTCTCAGAATGAGGAGTCCTTAAAGAGTAGTTCTTTTACCCCTTTGGACATTTGTTGGTTTCTTAAATGACCATAGGCACACTGTAACCTTTAATGTAATATTTCTAAGAAGAAATGAAAAGTAGATGTGACATATTGGTAACTAATGGTAGTGAAACTTCACGATAGTCGTATACAAAATGGGTCTCAAGCTGCCTGCTGGTATTTTAAAATGTGAAAATGACAACATCAGAATAGGGAAAAGGGATATTAAATATGGTAGAGGGCAGTGTAATTTGTAGCAAAGCTGCTTTTGGCAGAACCTTGCCCACTCTCATCTTCAAAAATAGACAGGGATTAGGAAATCTTGTAGCCTGAAAGAAAATAGTGACTCCTTAGAATGAGCTAAAAGAAAGGAACAAAAGTCTAACCTCTGACTAGTTTATTGTAAGACTGGCTATCCTAAAGAAAAGTAATAGGGTAGGAGCCAAAAAGTGGTTCCAATTCTGACCTATGTTTTCACAGACACATAAGAAATCAGTTGAGTCAGAAATAAGGCCGGCTGCTGGCAAGATCGAATGGTCACAGAGGCTGAAAACATGACCCACAGCACTACTGCTGTATTGCTTCAGGTTCCTGATGCCCCCACTGTTGTCACATATATCATCTCTGTGGCACTGCTAAGTATGAGAAAAGCAGGGCAAAAAGGTGGGCAGAAGTCAAAGTAGCTTGCAGACTTTTGACAAGAAATTATTATCTGTAGTCTGATGCATAAGTAAAGTCAGAAAGCCTGGTTTTTCTTCTGGGTATGCACGAGTGAAGGAGGTGAGGAGAGGCAGAGATGGTCAGGGTGTCAGGATGTGGTGGAAAGTGAGGGAGAGAAATACAGAGACACAAAGAGACAGTAAACCAGAGACAGATGCAGAGACAGAGACAGAGAGAGAGACAGAGACAGAGACAGACAGACCGACTGACAGAGACAGAGACTGAGAGAGATACAGAGAGAAGCAGAGGAACAGAGATAGATATAATAGACAAAATATACAGAGAGAGCGGTGGAAGCAGAGGTAAGAAAGACACAAACATAGTGACAGAGAGAGAAAGAGAGGGACAGAGACACAGAGACATAGATAGAGACAGAGGGAGACAGACAGAAAGAGAGAGAGAGACAGAGGAGAAGATAGACTAGAGAAACAGAGACACAGAGAGGTAGAGATAGAAAGAGACAGAATCAGAAAGGTACAGTGAGAAACAGAGAAGCAGAGACAGAGACAGAAACAGACAGAAACAGAGACAGAGGGGCAAAGGCAAAGACAGAGAGAATGGATGGAAAAGAAAATTGTAAGCCTATCTGCTGGAACACAGAGTAAAGCAGCCTGTTCAGCCATCTGTTTTAGAATCACTTTTCAATAGAATTCTCATCAGCATCAATAACAGCCATTGTAACCACCTTCTTCATACTAATCAGGCCTACATAGAGAGTACAGCATAAATATTATAGTTGTGACATTTTGTTCAGAGTCAAGAAACCTGTAGAACAGCAGTATTATATCTGATGCTTTTAGAAAGCATGGGGATTAAATCCAGGTAAACAACATGTCAAGTAGGTGTTTTAGGCAATGAACTGAAAAAAATCCACTGTAATGAAAAGCCTTAAGATGAAAGTAGATTGAATTCTGAGTGAGGGCACATGGATTAAGTGGGTGTCAAGATGAACAAGTCAGGACGAGTCCATTCCTTTGTACAACAATTGAACCCTTTGCTTCACAGCAGGGCACAATGTAATTTAGCTTAAGAAGAGAATGTGCATGAAACCAAAAGGATCTGGTAAAGAGAGGGGCCTTTAATGTCAAGGACAAAGCAATTTGCAATTTGATTATTAATGTGCAGACAGTAGGTAATGTCAAATCATCAAGCAGTCCCCAAAGTAGGACACTAATTGGGGCAGAAAGTAGAAAAATTAATGAAATTGATTATAAGTGACAAAGCAGCTGGATTTGTCAGCATTTCAGCACATAGAATAGCTCTGATTGATGAAATGATGAGGCTCTGTAACAACACTAAAAAACTGAAAGTACAGTCAGAGAATCCTGACATGGAAAATGAGCAATCACGTAACACTTGAAGAAATAGCTTTGAAGATATTCTTTTCAGCGTTGTTACTGAATGGTGGTGTAAGGACATGGCTGCTCGTCACATGGCTAAATTTATGTCACATTCGTTGATAGTCAGCATTTTGAAACTTTAATGTGACAAGATGGCTCATTCCACTCTCAGTGTCAAGTGACCATACTCTTCCCGTTACCACTGTGGCTTGGAGAACGACATTGGGGTGTCCTAAAAGAGTTAATGCACTTTTAGGGGAAATAGCAGAGGCTGGGAGGAGGGAACCCAAATTCTAGGTCAGGTTCTGCTACTGACTCCCTGTATAAACTTGGGGAAGTCACTTATCTACATCCTTGGTTCCTTGTTTGTTAAAAGAGGTGTTTTTGCCGAGGTCCTTTTCAGTTCTAACCATCTGTGATTCTTTAAAATGTCCACTCACAGGATGCTAGCCAATACCTTTTTACAGTGTTTGAACTCTTCGATTTAACAATTTAGTATAGAATTTTTCTACTAAGATCCTTTAAACTGACTTTCTTAATGCCCATTTTAATGGCACCACATAAAAAAACCCCAGATTTTTAAAGTCATGGGGTTTTTTTTGGTTCAATTCTAGTCTCAGTAAACAATGTTGTGCCAATTATTTAGTAGTGATGTGGTTTTTGTTATCAATGAGATACTTATAAGCAAAAATAATACTGGATGCATATATGGATGCCCAGACCATTCCCCCCTGCCCCGCCCCGGTAGCTGTGGCTATATTTTTTAGAAGATCCTGTAATATTCTGGGCTTTCATGTAATTGACATGATATCAGTCACAAATAAGAATATCTGCAGAAACTTTTCATCAATAGGGAATTCCTTTTCTGTTTTAACTGTCCAGTTAATTCTCCATGACATTGGTGAATATCTTTGTTGAGCATCTGTTTTCTGGTTCAATGTTATCCACAAAATATTTGGGTGAAGATGATGACTCATAGTTGCATTAGCAATCCATTGAATTAATCTTTCAGTGCTTGTATCTACAGTAGCAGTAGATGAATAACCAATCAGGCCCCAAACTGAATATGAAGAGCCAGTAGGGATAGACTGTATTAGAGAAAGTATGCAACACTTACAGGAGCTCCCATTCTACTCATTTTAGCAAAATTCCAGGGTTTTAACACAAGTGTATTCTCTTGGTAATGTTATATAGTTGTGAATCACAGAGTGCCATGGTTTCAGAAGTATCCCAATTACAGATGAGCCAAAGGGCAATACAAGATGCATGTTGAATATACTATTTTTTGATATTCCTAAATATAAGTGACTCAAAAGTTTTAGGGCAGTTTTATCTTTAAGTTATATATTATATATGTAAATAAGTATGTATATGGGTGTATATATGTATATATATTCATTATTGTGAAACATCTCACACCAATGAAAATCCTTATAATGAAAGCAGATTTAACTCTGACTAAGGGTACATGGATTAAGTGGATGTCAAGACAAATAACCCAGGACAAGTCCATTCCTTTGTACAATTGAACCCTTCACTTCTCAGTAACATATGTGTGTATGTGTATATAGATAAATAAATACACACATATATGTACGTATATACTTTGGAAAAGGAGGTAGACTGATTCTTCATTGAGAGTGTGAGATGCATCACAAGTGGGTAGATGTTTTATTGGTATCCATAAAATATTAGAAAGAGTCTGCTGTTATGTAGCTCTTATGGAGAATTTATGGAAATAGAGAAAAACCAGACAGGATAAGATAATGTTGATGGGTTCTAATTTGTGCTGGTGCAGGGAGTGCCCATGCAGAAGAGACTGAAGGTCTATTGAAGCTTTGAGGTGTTATCATAGCACAGTGGTTCTCAAACTCTTTGTTCTACAATTATTAAATTATTACAATTTTTTTGTTCTACAATTATTACAATAATTAAAAATTATTGAGGATTTCGAAAGAACTTCTGTTTATGTGGTCGTATCAATCCATATTTATTTTATTTGAAATTAAGACATATTAGTAATATTGTGAAAATAATTTTGACTTTGCAGGTCTCCTGAAAGGTTTCAGAGACCTCCAGATCATACTCTGAGAACTGCTGCAGTAGCAGATACACTCTCTCACCTGTAAAATGCTTCACAATGATTCTAGTTATTCTGTTTTAATTAAATAAGCTGGGATTTGGGTAGGGGGATCGCTTCAGTTCATCATATTTAGCTTAAAAGGTTTGAGTGTTATTTTTAAAATTTGTGAAATGTGTAAATGCCCTTGTAAGTTTGCTAGAAGTAAACAGTTATTTTTAAAAAATTGCTACCCAATATAATTTATGTGATAATTTTACACCAGTTTTCTAAGAACCTCTTTAATGTCATGAATGGTTTAAAGGGCATTGCTCAATACTTTCATACATTTGTGATCATATATATATATATATATATATATATACGTGTGTGTCTGTATATATCTATGTGCATATAAATATGTATATATCATATATATAGACATATGTGTACATAGATATGTATATATCTATGTACACAATATGCATACACACATATAACATATATAATCTAACATGGAAGACCAAGCTAATGTATGCCTTCTCATCCTGTGCCATTCTTGTCCACTTTCACAAATTCTTATAAAGGAATTATACAAAAGCTGGATGTTTTTCATGGCTCTTTTAATATTCCGTGAGTGCCAGAGTATCACTTTATTGTTGTTGTTTAGTTATTTTCAGTCTTTCCTACTCTTCATGACCCCATTTGGGTATTCTTGGCAAAGATACTAGAGTGATTTGCCATTTCCTACTCTAGCTTATTTTACAGATGAGGAAATTGAGGTATATAGGGTTAAGTGACTTGCCCAGGGCCACCCAACTACTAAGTGTCTGATACCAGATTTGAACTCACAAAAAATGAGCCTCTCTGACTCTAGTGCTGGTGCTCTATACACCTAGCTGTCCAAGTAGTACTTGGACTGTCTATAACCAGTTGACTAGTTGTACATGATAAATCATTCAGTTTATTCAAGAACTGATTCAGGATTAGTAAGAAGCCAACTTTTTAGCCACATAATTTGGACCAGCCTCAAATGGTTTTCTATGCTGTCAAAATGTACTCAATATGGAAGAGGTCCAGCATAATGGATGAACTGTTGGTTTAGTTTCTTTCTTTATGAAACTCCTTGGACTACTTCATAGTACCCTGGGGTTCTACAGAAAACAATTTGTGTAATGTTGCCCTAGAGAGTGACTCAAGACCTGGAGAGAATCGACTTCATTAAGAAATGATTGCTCAAAAGTATCCAAATGTTGAAATGGTTTCATTTTGTTTGTTGAAAGACATCTTAACCTTTCCTTATCACAATTGTGTTGGGAGTATAAGGTTCTTCATTATAAACTGTAGTCATGGATGTGCTGCAATCTTATTTCTTAGAATACTTTATTACATATTCTTCGTGTAGTTTGGAAATTCTGGGTAGAAAAAACAGTGCTTAGCAACCAGTAATGTCAAATTACATGAGAAAGATGCACATTACTTTCAAATTTCTCCTTTAAAATTTATTTGAGTGAATCAAGTTTTTTATTTTTTTTCTGACTCTGCCTCTTCATAGTCTAATTTATGCTTCACTAAACCAGTTATTACAACTTCCAGTGATTTGAGGAGATAGTTAAAAATTCCTCTAATTCACAAAGCAAAATTCATATAAAATTAATTCCAATTAGAGAAGTAAAAAATGCATTCCCAAGGGTATGTGTGAAAGAGGTCATTTTAAAATTCTGCTTAATTCATCAAGCATGTTATGTGCTAGATGCTAGGGAGACAAGACAAAAAAGAACTAACCCTGCCTGGAGAGAGCTTACATTCTTTTGGGAAAAAAACATAGAAAATTCAATATAAAATATACACACACACTTTAGCACAATGGAAAGTGCCTGAAGTCCTGGGTTCAGAACACATCTTTGATACTGCCCATGTGACCTTGGGTAAGTCACTCTATCCCTTTGGGTCAAAATTTCCTTATCTGTAAAATATGGAGGTTACTGGGTCTATTCTATCTCTATCTCTATGATCCTATGCTAGTAATTCTTGGGAGAAGGCACAGGTGAAGGACAGTTTGTTGATAACAGAAGGGTTTCCATAGAACTCAATGGAAAGGTAGACTAGAGTGGGAAGGGGGTCCTAGGGGAATTGGGATGACTCATTGATTGTCACAAAGCAACAGGGAATGGTGTCTAGGAAAGGGAACTTTATTGTAAGTGCCCTACAATTCAGAATCCAAGGGACTTAAAATGGAACCATAATGCAGGAGACTGTCACTTTATACAATATAATAATTTAATTATCAATCCCAGAGGTAGAAAGGGTAGGGGAAGGTATGTGTCCATCAGAAGGGTAGATGAGGAGTTCCTAGTTCTGGCTAATGGCTAAAGCAGTTTGGTTGATTGCTGGGAATTAGCTCAATATGGAAGCAATGACATATTTTAAAATATTTATGCTGCCACATACCCTGTCCAATGCTGAATATATTATCTGCTTCAGGCTGGGGGGATGGGGAGGGACATACAGGAAGTACACTGTGTACTTCTCCTTTGTGACAGAGAAAGGGGAGTAAGATCAGCTGGTATAACGAGATAGGTAGTTTTAGGTTGAATCTTTCCACAGTTTCATTGTTGCCCAATTCCCCCTATTCTGGTGTATGCTAGGTTTGGGCTCTAGAGCAGGGATGTGGGGAAGCTCCGGCCTTGAGGCCACATGTGGCCTTGTAGGTCCTTGAGTGTGGCCTTTAGACTGAGTCCAAGTTTTTTACAGAGCAAATCCTTTTATTAAAGGAATTTGTTCTGTGAAGTTTGGATTTAGTCAAAGCGCTGCGCTTGAGGATCAAGAGGGTCACATGTGGCCTGGAGGACGAAGATTCCTGAACTCTGTTCTAGAGCCGTGCAAGCACATAACTATGAAAACCTGCATTGACACCTGTGAACAATCTATAGAAGGAAATCACAAGGGAAAAATCACATGAGCCCCAGTTAGTACACAGGTGTATCATTCCTCCCCTCCTCCCCTGATCTTTCCATCTTCACTATCACCTCAATATCTTATCCAACCAACATATATAGGCTGGTCTGGTCAAAGATGCAACAGTTCTGTTCCCTCTCTTTGACTAAATATCTCAGCTAATTGCAGGCTGGGGAAGTGTCAGTATATTAGAATCAACCTAAGTGACTCAGAGAACCTGGTATCTTTGAACAGTTTTCAAAAATTAATAATTATTTCAATATAGTTGATTTCCTTTGTAATCTTGTGTAATTCAAAACATTATTCTGAGGAGGGTTTCATACATAGGCTTCACCAGACTGGCAAAAGGATACAGGACACAAAAAAAGGTTAAGAACCCCTACTCTAAGGACATACTACATATGATTCTTGCGCTCTCTTTTGACTGTGGTTCCTTTGGATAAAATCAATAAAAAAACAATTAGTGTACCGAGTTAAAGAGCATTGGGAATAAATTTAGGTCTGGGAATCCATTTAGGGTTGGAGCAGCACTTCCAAGGGGCTCACATTCCATATTTAATGAGATCACAGTATCACAGCTTTAGAAGTGGAAGGGACCATAAAGGTCATGCAGTCCAACCCACTTTACACCCCCCTTTATGCACCAGGAAATTGAGATCTAGTGAAGGGAAGTGATTGTCTGAAGCTGCACAGGAATTAAGTAGCAAATTCAGGTAAAAACCCAGATTCTCTGGTTCTGGAAACAGCACTCTTTCCATGGAACCATAATGGATCATGTAGTTGTAGGCGTGGCTTTTATATCTGCTCAATCTTTTTTAACCCATTTGGACAGTCTAGCTCTGATGCTTATAATTTTCAATCAATCAATCAACAAATATTATTAAACACCTACTATGTGCTAGGCACCAGGGATACAAAAAAGAAAAAGAAACCGTCTAGGAGGGGAGACCAAATATACATAAATAAGTTATATGAAGCACATACAAAATAAATACAAGGTGATCTTTTTTTTGGGGGGGCACTAACTTGGGGGTATCAGGAAAATTAGGTGACAGTTTTTGAAACTACCCACTCTGAATAAATCCAACTATTTTGGCACAGAAGGTAATAGAGTGTAAGTGTCTGGCTCCAAATATTATCTCTGTATTGCATCTTGTTCTAGTTTTATTGCAATATGGTTTCATGTTTTTCATTGTGAAATAGCTCATTGCCCTAGTTTCAGATATTTAGTCTATAAGTGAAAATTGGATTGTTGAAATGGACATCTTGGCTGTCTTGATTTCTCACAATAACCTGATCTCAACCGTTAATATGAGGACGTAATAAATTAAAACACAAATATAAGAATATTTTTGAAGGTGATTCAGTTAATTGCTTTTCAGTATTATACTTTTCTCACAGAAAGAAAATGTGATTCTGTACTTTGGGATTCTTAAGGAAATTTTTGCTTTTACCATCATCTTTTTAATAGTTGGGTACTGATGGGAAGCTATCTCTGGTTATTGTTTTCGCTGATTGGTATCATAATAACTGAACTTTCTATGACAGGTTCTTTTCCGCAACTATCCAACATACAGATCACTTTGCTGGAAATCAGCACCACAGTGCAGAGGGGGAGCTTTCTGGGTTTTCCCCCTCTATAGGCAGTATGTTTTAATGTAAAGAATACTGAACTTGGAATCAGAACAAGTTTGAGGTCCAGCTCTTCCACTTACTATGTGGCAGTGGTCAAGTTACTTAACCACACTGAACCTTGGTGTATTTCATTTTATTATTTAACTTAATTTTGCTTTTTTGGGGAGGGCAATTGGGGTTAAGTGACTTGCCCAAGGTCACACGGCTAGTTTTTTTGTTAAGTGTCTGAGTCTGAATTTGAACTCAGGTCGTCCTGATTCCAGGGCCAGTGCTCTATTCACTGTGCCACCTAGCCACCCAGAGGTGTCTTTAATTTTAAAGCACAACATTGAAAGAGTTAATAAGAACACACACACACGTATACACATAATGCTTTAACATTTGCTAAGAGCTGAACATCCATTATCTCATTTGATTTTTATGACAATCCTGTGAGGTAAGTGGCAATATCCCCATTTTATAGATGAGGCAACTGAGATTCAGAGAAGTCAAGTGATTACTCAGGATCACATCTAGTAAATGTTTGAGATAGGATTTGAATCCAGATCTTCCTGATCCCAAGTCTAGTGCTCTATCTACTATGTGGCACAGAAGCAGCTGGTGGTACAGTGGGGAGAGTACTGGGCCTAAAGTCAGGAAGACCTGAGTTCTAATCTGGCCTCAGGCACTTGCTAGCTGTGTGACCCTGGGCAAGTCACTTCACCTCTGCCTCAGTTTCTTCAGCTGTAAAGTGGGGATAATAATAACACCTACCTCCTGGGGTTGTTGTGAGGATAAAAAAGTAAGATTTTTGTACAACTGCTTAGCATGGTGCCTGAAGCATAGGCACTATATACATGTTTATTCCTTATATCATGTCATGGGATCATAGATTTAGAAATATGAGACCTTAGAGGGAAATACTATATAAAATTTACTGTTATTATTATTATTATTGTTATTGTTATTATTAATTCACTTAGCTTGGCTCTCTATCCTGGAAATAACTTTGATTGGTCAGTGAGTGAATGCATACTTGCCTGAGAACTACATTTATCCCTTCCACATCATGGGAGTTATGGATGTACTGCCTCCTTGATCTGGAAAATCTGTAAAAAAAATTTTGGCCCTCCCTTCACAACAGAGAAGTCTAAATTTTTTCTTTCTCCTTTATGGGGTATTTATAGTACCTTATTGTAAAATTTGGTTTAAGTATTCGGTCATTTTGGGGTTTTCTTGGCCAAGATACTGGAGTGGTTTGCCATTTCCTTCTCTAGCTCATTTTTTCAGAGAAGGAACTTAGGCACACAGGGTAAAGTGACTTGCTCAAGGTCACAGGGCTAGTAAATGTCTGAGGCTGGATTTGAGCTTGTGAAGGTAAATCTTCCTGATTCTACCCACTGCTCTATCCACTGGCTTACCTAGTTGCTCCAATTTCTTGACACATCCCCAAAATTCTCTAAAAAATCTCTAAAATCAGTTATGTATGAGTGGCTAATAAGTTCCAGAGGAGAGAGTTTCTGTTTCTATAAGGACAGAACTTAATACAATGATATTTGGAGTCTGGAACAAAACAAAGCTATTTACCTTATTGACTGGAGGCTGGGAACATGGACAGGATTAAAACACAAGTGGAAGTCTGGATGGATCCAGGGTAGGAACCAGAGCAGTCTACAGCCCTAGTGAGGACTGTAGGAGCCAGAATCAAGTTCAGAGTCCTCAGAGTACCCTCACTGCTCCACAATTTGGTTATGAGGATGAACACTTATAACATTCATTAGGATTGTGGGGTTGGTGAAGGGGCAGGGCTTGTGCTGTATTGTTCAGTTGTTACAATATCAATATTGTGAGATCGAAAATGATGGAGATCAATGGCTAAATATTCAGAAGATCACAGTAGAAAATTTGTCTAAATAAATATAACATCCCCAACACAAAGCAGAACCTTTCTAGACCTGTCCATTGTTGTAGGGCATGTTAGGACAGACACTCAGCAGCTGGTGCCTTGAGACTGCCTGTGCAAAATCGTTCCTTTGAGAAAGCGACAAGCTGTCACTGGGAAGTGAACTGTTTTACTTTATTGGTTTCTGAGAGTTTGGCCTTTTAGAGAGTTTCTCTATCTAACTGAGCGTCTGGTGACATATTTTATTCTCCCACAAAATTTCACAGGATGAAGTATTATCTTAACTAGGCCAACAGGCTCTTCCAGCTAGTAACCCTTACCTGGCTGATGCCATCACCTGGGATCTGGTTGAATGTGACCTAGCACTATGCTACACAGATGGATGGAAGTGTACTTCAACATATATATATATATATATACATACACATATATACACACACACATACACATATACATACATATATACATACATATATACATACATATATAAAATATTAAAATGTATTAAAATTACACAGGATAGAACTATATAACAATGATGGTGATTACCATAATTATGATCATTAGGGTTTGAGGAAGATGTCTTTTTGGAAGTCTTTCATTTCAGTATATTTCTGAACCGGTAAAAAACAAAAACTTTGGTTTGCCCAATACTCCCTTACTCCTTTCTTCTCCTGCATTTCTTTCCCCTTCTCTTTATGCCACTTGATGTGCATTTCCTAGAGGTTGAGAGAAGTTAATAAATCATCCAGGGTCAGACAGTTAATAATGACAGAGCCATAGTCAGTTAGCAGTACCTAGGGGACTCAAACAGAGGTGTTCTGATTCCTAATTCAATACCTTCTTGTAATACAGCTGCTTATACAACTTACCTCACAGAACTGTTGTAAGGCATTTTGAAAATTGCAAAGAGCTTTAGAAATATGAGTGATTATT
>NW_027187348.1:19401359-19491359 GCF_028583685.1 Petaurus breviceps papuanus | reverse complement strand
TATCATATGACTTCCCCTGAATAATAAGCTAAGAAAAATCACTGGAGGAGATACTTCAGGGTGCTCTAGCTCTAATTATAATCAAATTAACTTAATCAGAAATTACCTTCGGCCTAGGTCTGCTTGTTACCTATTTCCTCATTCAAATCTGCCTGCCTTGGGCCCATGAGTTTTGAACTTAATGTGGTGGCTGCTTAGATCCTATGAGAAGGATAGGATGGGAATTTAGGTAGTCAAGTGGGATATCTTTTTCTGAGTCTGTTTGAAGTGCACCTGGAAATTGCAGGCTTTGCAAGAAGAAAAAGAATTCGAATGCTGATATTTTAGCCTGAAGTATAAAATGTACAGCCCAGCATGAGAACCCTGCAACATCCTATCTCCTCACTTCAACATGGAGAACTTCAGCCTTTGAAAACTTTCAACTCATTTTTTTTTAAAGTATCATTTGTTGGAAACATGGTTTTTTTTTTTTTAATAAGAACGGTATGTTTATGAAAGTTAAATTTAGGCTTCAGACAAAGCAGGAGAGAGTAACAGGTCATTGATGAACTTGGCAATGAATTCTGAAAATGGAAAAAATACTGTGGAATGTCATCCAGCAACTCTGAGATACTCACTTAGAAAACAAACAAAACCCCTTCCCACCATGATCCCCCCAAACCCTTTTGAAAATCCATTACCTGCTGTCAATGTGACAGTGCACTGTATAGTGTAAATTCACCTGATTCTGATTTATGTGCATGTAAACACTGTAACGAGACGAATTACTGCCAGTGCTGGTGGATGCTATCTGAATGGATGCCAAGACGTTTGCTGATTGTTGGTGCAATGCCAAGCCTTTTTTTTTCTCCCCAAATTAAGTATTCTTTTAAATCACAAAATTGCCTTGATTGAGGGGCAATTATAAACGGCTAGAGTTGTGGGTGTTGTGTTGTGTTTTTTTTTTTCTTAATAAGGAGGGATGATCTTGCATGGGAAATTGTTTCAGCTTTGATTTGCAAGATGCGTCTACATGGTACCTTGCCTAGTATGGACTCACTGGCCTTAGCGTCTGGTCAGCTGAGGGCAATTCCTTTTCAGCTTTCCCTGGTTGTTCTATATTCAGGGAATTAATTCACTTGAGTGTTCTTCCTTGAACAAAGTGTATGAGGAAAAAGCTTGATGCTGGGAAGGATGGGTCATGTTCGGGATGCTGCTCAATGCCTGTGGCTGGCCTTTTGGCCCAGGATTCTAGTTTGACTTAATTGACAACTCTTTACACTGTCTTCTTCAGGAAAGCTCCTTGGCTCTAGAGCAAGGGTATGTGAGTTTTTCCTGCTATTGTAACTCCTCATATTCTGACGCCTTTTGTCTTTGCATCCCCAAATGGAATCTTCCCTTGTGGCAAAACAATCCAGGGAAAACATCCAATCCAGTGACTATATCTGATGGTACAGACAATGTTCTGTCCTGATGTTTGTCTATCTCTCTGCCCTGAGACACCCCACCCCATGGTTTTATCATGGGTGGGAACTAATTCTGTGCTTGAAAATATCTATTCTTATAAAACAAAAAGCACCAAACTTCTAAAGTTCTGGGAAAAGATATACCTTACCTTGACATTATAAGACTTGAAGGAAAATCCAGGAGAGACCTGGAAGTCCACCTCCTTCCCATTTGCCATTGTGATGGCTATTTATAGGCAGTTTCCTGGTTAGAGTACTGGGCCTGGAGTCAGGATGACCTGAGTTCAGATCTAGCATTACACACTTTCCAGGTGATCCTGGGTAAGTGGTTTAACTTCTCTGCCTCAATTTTGTCTACTGTAAAATGGAGATAATAATAACATTTACCTCCCAGGGTTATTTGGAAGATCAAATGAGATAATACTGATAAAGTGCTTAGCACAGAACTTGTCATATAGTAGGCACATAATAAATTCTTTAAAAAAAACATGGTGGTGGGGCTCATTTTTGGACACATTTCAGGAAACCGGCAAGTTCCCCAAATCTGACCCCAGCTATAGGAACAGATTGTGAAATCAAGAATATAAGGATGAGGCTTGAGACATCTTAGGGCTGAATGACTATGAGGGCTAAGGCCAACTCTGCCTTAATGGAATCCAACCCCCATTTACCAGAAGCAAGCACCAGAATTGCTCTCTCTTTAGCATTATCCAAAACATAGCAGCTGGGAGTATTTCTTTCCTTATGTCAATGAAAGAACTAGAGAAGAGGCAGTGCAGCGATCTGGGTAGGTCTGATTAGCCCCAGGAGTCATTGGCATTCTTGTGAGAATATAGACAGCTAGACTGCAACTGCTTTCTCTGGAAATTAAATAATAAATACTTACTGAACTTCTATATATAAGGCACTCTGCTAGACCCCTTCCCTAGAGAGATTCAAAGAGGTGTGAGATCCAGTCTTTCCCTCCAGTGAGTTTAAAATCTGAGCCTCAGTTTCCATTTCTTTTTCTTTGCTTTTTTTTTGAAGGATGGAAGACAGGGCAATTGGGGTTAAGTGCCTTGCCCAAGGTCACACAGTTACTATTAAGTATCTGATGCTGGATTTGAACTCAGGTCCTCCAGGGCCAGTGCTCTATTCACTGCACCACCTAGCCTCCCCCCATGGTTTCCATTTCTGTAAAACAGAAATAATATATGTATTACCTACCTTTTATGGTCGTTTTATCAAAAGACATAGTGCATGCGAATCATTCTGCAGATTAGAAATTACTACATCAGTTTTGTCATTATTATTATCACTTAGGATGGTGATGATGATGACTATGAGACCAGGCTACTTGGTTTAGTAGATATAAAAGAGGTCTCAGAATCTTAAAGAACTGGTTTCAAGTCTTCTTTCTGACATGAACTTTCCTGTATCCCCTATTCTATATGAAAAAGAATAAATTCTAGAGTTGTCCAAGTATATGTACACAAGGAAGGGAGGGGGACAGAGAAATAACCATTTATCAGGGCATGCTATGTTCCAGGCACAGTGCTGAGTACTTTTTATGAACTTCTTGCTTGATCTTCACAACAGCTCTGAGAGGTAGATACTACTATTCTCCCCATTTTACAATTGAGGAAACGGAGGCAAACAGGTTACATGACTTGTCCAGGATTATATGGCTAGTAGTGTATATAAGGTTAGATTTGAACTTGGGTCTTTCTGACTCTAGGCCCAGTGCTCCACCAATAGCACCACCACCTGACTCTCAATTATTGTTATTAAAAAATGAAAAAAAAATGTGAGGCTAGGTGGCACAGTGAATAGAGCACTTGGAGTCAGGAGGATCTGAGCTCAAAGTTGGCCTCAGACACTTAACACTAATTAGCCGTGAGACCTTGGGCAAGTCACTTAACCCTAATTGCCCTGCCTTCCCCCTGCAAAATGCAAAAAAAAAAAAAAAAGAAAAATTATTTTTTCCACAAAGGAAACTTTATTTGGTATGTGATAACATTATTTATCATAAAATTGTACTCTCTCCAAACAAATTTTTTTTTCCTCCACATATTCCATATTTTGTAATATTTCAATAGAATAATATAGTGATTTACCAAACATTTCCTGTACCCTCTTGACAAGATTCTCATACCCTGGGGGATCTCAGGTTGAGAATCCCTGTGATAGATTAATTGTAACATAAGCAACACAATACATATACTACCCCTTTAAGTTTGCACTCATGTTTAGTCCTTTTCCCGTGTTTTTTTTTTTGGGGGGGGGGATCGTTAAAAGGAATAAGATGAAGAGGAAATGAAAGACATTTTTCAGAGCATCTTTCTTTTTTTGGACAACCAGTAAGCATTTGTTGATTGATTAATTTCAGTGGGATACAAGGAAATCCACCTATTTCCATAAAAGCCATTTAAACCATGAAACTAAGATAGTTGAATTTAGTTTTGGGGGCTTAACTTACATTGAAGACAAAGCTGAATATAATTGTTTTTTACTGAACATAGAAAACCCCCCTTTATTACTTCTTTGGAATATTCGGTTTTGCAAAATTGGAATCATTTCACATTCTCAAAAGAATGGGATTGAAAGTATCATTGTTTGTGAGATAGATAACAATGTGACCATCGAATCTAACTGGAGTGTGTAGTTTTAAATGGCTTCAATCTGGTGTTGGGCCAGTTCAATCTGGTTGGAGCTCTATAGGAAATTATGTTTGGCTATTTTCCCTAAATATGTTTCAGTCAGCTAGAACAAGAGACTGGTGCTGAATGCAGTGAATATTACATTTATGTCCAATTGTAGTATAACAGATCTTTTTCTGAGATGCCAGAAAGGTACTGGATAGCTAGTTGGCACTTATTCGGAGGTGATGGCAACTTGGCTCATGATGAAGGGAGATAATAATTCTACTCTTCCATAAGCATTTGAATAGACTAATTTGGTATTCAATTTAAAGAAACCTGAAGACAGAGTATGACAAGGAACACTATGACTTTCCCAGCTTTTTTTGCATTTAATTTTTTTTAACCAAGATGTGCAACTCTAATGACGTAGCTGATGCAACTGAAAAGTGTAGAGCCTTGTCCTCTCATTAAAAAATAATTTTTAAAACCTTTTTTTCTTTATGGAGGGGGGAGGACAGGGTAATTGGAGTTAAGTGACTTGCCCAGGGTCACAAGGCTAGTTTTTGTGTTGTGTTTGAGGCGGATTTGAACTCAGGTCCTCCTGACTCCAGGGCTGGTACTCTATTCACTGTGCCACCTAGTCGCCCTCCTCTCCTCTCATTTCTAACAAATATGGGAGTATAAGTCAAATGTAGTTCCTACATCAAATGAGTTCATATTTTTTGGGAGTTTAAACCCATGCATACTTCATCTACGTTAACTTGAACTACAAAGGTGTGCCCTTATTTGGGGCACATTTTTCAGTCTCCACCATTAACAATCTTTTTGATAACATAGTGGGTAGAGTCCTGCATTTGGAACCCAAAAGACATGAGTTTACATCCTATCTCAGACATTTAGTAACTGTGTGACCCTTAACACTCCATTTAATGCCTGTTGGCCTCAGGTTCTCCATTTGTAAAATGAGGGAGATGGATTTGATGACCTCTAAGGTCCCTTCCAGCTCTACATCTATGATCCTATCAGTGCTCCCTTGGCCTCAGTTTCCTTATCTGCCCAATGAAAAGATTTTACTCTCAGATCTCTAAGGTCCCTTTCAGCTTTAACATTCTAGAATTTATGTTCAACAAATTACAGAACCTTTAGATTGCTTTGGATGTTAGGCCATGACACCATGATTGGCCCCATCTTGATTTCTGTTGAACGTAGAAGAGAATGTCAACTATTCTTGGCTCCAGAGAGCAGAAATAGAAATAATGGGTAGAAATTTCAAAGAGGAACATTTATAGGCTTGATGTATAAACAACAAAACTTCCTAACAATTAGAACAACCTCAAAGAAGAGCCAGCCACTTGAGAAGGTGGTAGGTTATTCCTCACTAGGGGTCTACCTGTCAGGTATGGTTTGTTTTTTTGTCTTTTTGGAGGGGGAAGGCAGGGCGATTGGGGTTAAGTGATTTGCCCAAGGTCACACAGGTAGTAAGTGTTAAGTGTCTGAGGTTAGATTTGAACTCAGGTCCTCCTGACTCCCTGGGCTGATGCCACCTAGCTGCCCCAGTCAGGTATGTTTTAAGCGGAATTCTTAGACAAGACGATTACTGAGGTCCCTTCTGGCCCTGACATTGTATGATTCTATAATTTTGTGACTAGTAACATTTGTAATTTTCATTCCTAAGTATCTTTGGATGGTTGTAGTAGAGGTCAAAAACAGTGAATGGAAGCAAGTTCCCAGAAACTCACAGCTTCCTCATAATTCTAATCACTTAATAATATGAAAGTCATTAAAAAAAAATAAACCTAACAACATTGTCACAGGGTCCCACGGCACATGATTTCTATTCTCACAATTGCTCTGGGAAAGAGAGTATTTAAACTTAGCATTTTTTCCTCTTCCTTTAAAATCTCTTTGAAGAGGATTGTTTTTAACCCTGAGATACTGAGCCTGTTAACTCAATGTAGGATGCATTGTAGAGACAACAACTGGAATGGAGGAAATAGGCAAAAAGGAAGTGTGTGTAAGGGGGAATCTATGAAATTGAAACAGATTGTGCACCCTGAAATGTGACTAACTCATGGGCAAAACAGGAATGCATTTTTTGGCAATCTGCTCCAGTGAAATCCTTCCCAGGCAGGCAAGTGGGTACACACTATTTAGTGTGCTGCCACTTCACAATTTGGTTCTGGAAATATCCACTTTATTTGTACCATTTCGACAATATTCTGAGGTTAGAAACATATTTTGGTGCTCAGAGTAATTAATAGCAGCCCACCCCATTGGAGCTGCAGGCAAATCGAGGCTCTAGTTTCTAGGGCTCAAGACTCTGGGCATTTCATGGACTTCATCCAGCAGATGGTGCTAGTGCACTATAAAAGACCAATGGAACTGGTTTTGGAGAAGGGGGAGGTTTCCCTTTGTTTTGTTTTGTTATTGAAGCTGGACTGCACCTGTCAATGTATCCTGTAGATGCAGAATGTCTGAGCCCAATCTACTCTTACAGGTATTTCACAATGATATCCCTATTCTTGAAACTTCTACAAATTAACTGTTGATTTGAATCTGCCCAATATCTTTGCTGCCTTCAGGATCTTGTCATTTATGTGGGTTATTCCTTTTATGACTGAGATCAAGATGATTTCTTTAAAGGTGCCCTGAAAATACTATGTGGTTGTAATGCACCAACACCTGGGATTTTTGCTGGGAGGTGGGATACCCTGAATTTTTGAAGAGGCCATGTTTCAAAAATTCATTAATAAGTCTGGCATCCTGAATGCATCTGCCTATGTGCAGTGATGGCTGGATTGTTAGGCCAGTCCATAAAAGAATGTCTGGACCCAAATGTGCCTATAACTTGGATTGTGCTAATCTAACCTAGACCTCAGCCATTATAGGGAAATTCCAGAGTTTCAGCTTGAGATACCAACAGTCCATCTCCCCCTGGCTATAGTAGAATTGTGGACACTACTTCTTATGTCACTGACCTTACAGGCAATGGGAGAAGGAATTCTCGCAGCCCAGAGATGGTCGAACAGCTTCTGTGGTTTGCTTCACATCGGAGAGAACTTTCCCCAGGGAGAGGTAGCTTCTGTACATCTCTTCTCCAAGGCTTCCAAATTTTGTTTTGGCCAAGTCTTACATATGTGCTAATGGCAGGGTTTTGTACTTAAGAGATTAAAATAAGCTTGATCTATTCTTTAGAAGAAACCTGGATTCAGGCTAGTCTGGATATTTTGTTATAGGAGATAGGGTTGGGGGAGAAGGTTCTGAAGGAAGTAAGGAAATAGGATGCAGTAGTGGGGAACCTGCGGCCTTGAGGCCACATGTGGCCCTTTAGATTCTCAAGTGTAGTCCTTTGATTGAATCCAAACTTCACAGAACAAACCCTTAATGAAAGGAAGTTTGGATTCACTCAAAGGGCCACATGTGGCCTCAAGGCCACAGGTTCCCCATCCCTGGGATGGGGCCTGAAGATGATACTAAAATGTCAATCCTGGGGCTGGTGGAGTCAGAAGGAGGGATATGGAGGCATAGGAGAAACAGTCTTTTTCTCTACCATCTCTAATGCTGCCACTGTCAGCCTTTACCAGAGCTCCTGCCCTAGACTGCTCAGTGAAAAGTAAGAAGTATACAAACCTAGGCAATAGGGATGGGGAGATGTGGGTTCTGAGCTAGAAAGCAGCACTGAGATATGGCATCACAGTATTACAGCATTTAGAGCTGGAAAGATCTTAGAAACTAATCTAACACTTTACTTTAACCAATGAGTAAATCAAGGCCCAGGTAATTGTGACTTGCCTGAGGTCATACATGTAATAAATAACTTAGCTAAGGTCATAGAGTTAAAGAAGTAGGGGACCCTAAAGACCATCTAGTCTGATCTCATTTTACAGATTACGAAACTGAGGCCCAAAGTGATTAGGTGACTTATCTAAGGTCACACTGTGAGCAGCTTAGTTGGGAACATAGAATCAAAGCAGTAAGGGTCCTTAGAGATCATCTTCTAGTCTAGCCTCATTCTACAAATAAGGAAACTGAGTCTCAGAGGGTGATTTTCCTGAAGTCCCACAGTAAGCAATAGAACTGAAACGCTCTGTCTCCAAAGTCGAGTTTTTTTATGTCATCATGTTGCCTCTTAAATCAAGACAAGTCAGTTGATGAACATTTTGCCTACAATGTACCAAGAAAAATTCAATGAGGAGGGAGGGAGAGCTGCTATGATATCTGTCAGTTCTGGGGTGGTTATAAAGGAAGCATACCTCTCAATCGGTTGCCTGAACAGGGCAAACCCATCAAGGCCTCAAAATGTTATTCATCAATTTTACAAAAATTGTTTGAATTTTGGCTGGCTTGACATTTACTCAGGTACAGGCAGTCACATCAGGATTGATAGTATCATGAAATGGAGTGAAACAGGGCTATAATGTTTCTACTTTAATTCACTCTTTTTTAGAGTTCTGCCCAAGAATTCAATAATATCACAAGAGACCTGGAAGCAGATCTTAGACTATGCCCCCAGATGTGCTGGAAACTCTTTCAACTCATTGGGACACAGGCACCACTATAAATCCTTGAATAAGTCACCAACCAGGAACTCTTGTATGCTTCTGACTCTATTCTTAAAACCTAAATGCAAAAAAAAATAGAGATTATACCTCTTTTTGCAGAATCAGCACAGCCCTGTAAACTGATGATAAGCTTGCAGAAGACAGAGGTTATGTTCCAGCTTGTACCAGCCAAAGATTTCCATCAGTAGCTCAAAGCTGGAAAGCTGTCACTGAATTATACTACCTAGCCAGAACATTGTCCAATGATGTGCTGATATATTGATAAGAAAAACAAATCCAAAACCCATTGAAAAAGGCCAGTGTGTCCCCTAGGTGTCTGGCAGACAATAATGTGGGTAGAGCTCTGGAGGAAACTCAGAGACCACAGAGTGACTATTGTTCTAACGTCTTAAATGGTGGTGAACTCAATTTAGAGTTACTCTAGGTCAGAAATGTTGGAGGAATATTTGCTACAACACAGTCCCACTAGGTCAGGTATGTCTAGATAATGGGAAATAACACACCTCCCAGACTGGATGCTTGGCAGAAGTAGACCAAGTGTGAACAAGGCAGGCAAAAGAAACAGTACATAGACATGAAGTGTGGCTTGTAGTCATATAGCACCATTAGATCACTGGAAGAAATAGAGTCTTGGGGTCATTGGACAGCTAGGTGATGCAGTGAATAGAGCTCCAGCCCTGGAGTCAGGAGGACCTGAGTTCAAATCCGACCTCAGTCACAACACAAAAACTAGCCTTGTGACCTTGGGCAAGTCACTTAACCTCAATTACCCCACCTTCCTCCCTCCAAAAAAAAAGCAAAAAAAAAAAAAGGACTGAACAATTTCCTAAAGGCAAGATAAGATATAGGTACTACAAGATAAGAAAGGTACTAATGTAGGCAATCAAAGTTTCACATCCAATTGCATATAATAATGGGATTTTTTTTAATCCTCTTGATTCTCTTCAATGTGAATAATTAGGCCAAAGTCTTTGCAATGATTGTGGATCTCATTCTGGAGGCTTTACAATATGCTGGTTATATTGTAGAGTATACATACTCTACAATATACAATTAGCATAGTGATACATTTAAGCAAAAGCATCTGGATGTCATCATCTATTGAAAATTCTTCCTCTATTTGGACTCTGTTAGACATCATTCTTATTGTCATCATGATCATCTTGATCATCACTAACATCCTGAACATCATCATCATCATCATCATTGCCATCGTTTATATGATGCTTTAAAGTTGCAAAGTGCTTTATAGATCTTATCTTATTTGATCCTCACAACAAGTGAGGTAGGTGCTATTACTATTCTCATTTTGTAGTAAGGAAACTGAGGACGAGAGAGGTTAAGTGATTAGCTCGAGGTCACATGGTTACAAAGTATCTGAGGCAGGATTCAAACTCAGGAGTTCCTGATTCCATGTCCAACACTATATTTACTCTACCATCTAGTTGACATCCTCCATGATGACGGCAATCAGTTTCAACAAGCATTTATCCCCATGTCTTGTGCTTCACTTAATATTAATAATCACAGGGTCATCAAACAAATTTATTCCTGTCACATTTTTTTTCTTGGATAGTTAAAGTTGGGTCACTCAAAGATCAATAGAGGGTGTGAATAGTTTCCATCACCTTACAACTAGGAATTGTGCAAGAGGACTGACATAAAAGATGTTAGAAAAGGTGGCAGTCTTTTGGTGACAGTGGGGGATAATTGATAGTTCTTTTGTTCCACTGGGAGTCATTCAAGGTCAAGAGAACTAGAAGGCTTATTGGCTTGGGTGGACTCCTTCTGTAAGATAATTAATCATGATAATAGTAATAACTAACATTTACATAGAATTTTAAGGTTTGCACAGAACTTCACAAATGTTAAATCATTTCATTTGCAAGTGGACATGGATAAGAATCACAAAGGATTGCTGGAAGTAGTCCCTACACTGATTAGAGCATAACTCCATTAAAGTACCCTTAGGTATGACATCCATTAGTGTTATAGCTATGGGAATGCTGGGAAACAAAAGAAACAATGAAATTGGCTTTTACTAATCTGAAACTGGATGGCTCATTTTGGACAAAGGCATGATCGTAGCACCAGATGGATCATGGAGCTGAGAAGCAGACCCATGAAGAGGTCTGGCAAACTAGCCAGTAGTATTTTCAACTGAGAAATGTTTGGATTTGCAGTATGAAAAGGACTGTAGGTAATTCATTGGACTGTTCAGATGTATTCTCACATGAGAATAACACCATTGTCAGTATTATTCTCTTCAGATAGGAACAATCATAGATGTCTATTTATGGAAAGAGCAAGAGAGGTGGTGGTACCACACTAAAATGCTTTGGACACTAAGCCCAGTGCAAATGGTTTCACTATTGATTCTTAGCTGAAATGCTAGTCTGTTTCATGAGCAAATATTTCTCTTGAGACCACCCTTAGCAAAATGTTTAGTCTGACCATTCCAGACTACATTTACAAACTCATTTCTTTTTCCAGTTTCCTTTTTAGTGCATTTTAATGGAGGTGTGGATAGTTTTCTTTTGCAGGCACAGAAGTTTCTTAGAGTAATTGTCTCAAACAAAAGGATAGCTAATGTTTATATACTGTAGCATATTGAATTTGGAAGATGTTAGAGAAATGGCAAAATGGGAGAATGAAAACTTACAGGAAGTCATTATAAAAATTACAATATTTAGGAACTCCTACTAGAGCTGTTACTAGTACAAGGTAAGTGGGGTTTTGTTATAGAGCCCTGGCATTTCAGGGGGGCACATTTTCTCCTTGGTCCTCCCCTGGCAGTCCTCCACTAGATCACATTGCCAAATGGGGCAAACATTTCTGTGCATTCTGTTTCTTTGTTGCTTCTCTAGTAAGACTGGCCTGTGACCCTCCTAGCTCCTGTGGGATCAAGGATAAGACCATCTCCACTCTCAGTAAAGCTATGCCTTTGTTTATATTGGCTTTGGCATTGCAACCACAAGCCCACCCCTTTCCATATTATTTTTGCCCCAAATGAAAATGTTTTTCATTATGACTTTGGTTTTCATAAGTATATGTTCACTCTCCATTTCCCAAATTTATTCATTTTTTTCCCTTTTTTTTGGAGGGCAATTGGGGTTAAGTGACTTGCCCAAGTTCACAGGCTAGTTTTTGTGTTAAGTGCCTGAGCTGGATTTGAACTCAGGTCCTCCTGACTCCAGGCTGGTGCTCTATTCACTGCGCCACCTAGCTGCCCCAAATTTATTCATTTTTAAAAATATGACATAAAATATTCTATTTAAAATATGATAACAAATGTACAGAAATCCTTAAGTATGGAGAATTATTTACGGCTATTAAAACCATCAGCTTTGTTTTGAATTGAACAGAATAAATGCTTTCCTGCCCAAGCAGGAGGTATTGTTTAGTTGCTTATACCTTTCAAAGCCATTAAAGTTCTCAAGGCGAATGTCTGGCAAATACTTGCTAATGGTTTAGTTATTTTGTTTTCTGTGTTCTTCTCAAGTGAGAGAGAACTTTGTTTTTGCATCAGAAATGACCCACTTTTTAAGAGCATTTGTCACTTGAACCTGAGCCGTCCTAAACAGGTTTTGAAATTGGGAGAGGCTCTACCTGCTTGTACAAGCACAGGCTTTCTATCTCTCCCAGATAGGGAAGTTTTTGAATCATGAGAGTGGCTAGGTATTTGTTCCCCATTTTTAGCCTGTTGTCTAGATGCATTCAATATCTGTGCATGCATCAGCATCACTAACCTTTGACTCTCTATGCACAGTTGTTGCATGACTCAGGGTAATGCAGGAGCAAATGATGCTCTGGCATAGAGAGGTAACAAGGGAGATATTGTCCTTTCTTTGTAAATAGATACTCTTCCTCACCTAGGATAGGAGGAGAGGGGATGAGGAGGACAGGGAGAAGGGAAAGGGAAAATCAGAATCAAATAAAAAATAAAGGCAGCCGTGTGGTACACAGAGCACTGACTCTGTAGTAAGATAACTTGGTTTCACATCTTGCCTTGCATAGTTACCACCTGTGTGATATTGTTTCTATGGTACTTACTACCTACCCACTAAATGCCACATTTTCCTGGGACTAAATGTTTGAGGTGAAGTAAGCTTGTACAAGTTATCTACAGAGAAGGTCAGAACAAAATCAAGGCCCTAAGGACGATCTCTGAAGAGCTGCTGGAAGTCGATTGTGACTATGCCTGAGCCTAAGTAAATGAAGATTTTTTTCCAGGCTAAAAGATCTTATTATTGTGATAAATTAAAGCTAATTATAACATGAGGGTCTTGCCCCAATTACCCAGGATGCAATTGCACAGGGTAATGTTTAAAACACTTGCAAAGCAAAGATTTTGCTATCAAGCCTATGTCTACTTCTGGAAATGCATTTCTTTGTGAATGTGGATCTGACAGGGTGGGGGTGGGGTGGTGCCAGACAGAGCCTTGTAACGGTTTACAGCTGTCCTTTAATCACAGTCAATCAGTCATTTTCCTTCTCATCCTCTGGCTCCCAGCATAGGATTTTTCTCTGCAGCAAGCATTCTGTCTCAGAACAGTCACAGAAAATGTAGCTTTTCTTATCAGTAAGGTTCCTCAATTTAGTGGAAAATAGAATCCAGTCCACTGCCCACTCCTTGTTCCAGGAATGGAACCTCAAAATCGGAAATATTTAATGTGTAGGTTGGGTGGCTAGGGTAGAATTAGGTTGAATCAAGATGAAGGAGAGTGATTTGTTTGCCTCTAAAAGATTCTCCCACTGCTGAGGCTGCATGGGAAATCTAGGAAATATATCTCTTTGGACTCAGACTTACTGAAACTGTATCATCCTAGTTGGATTATTATAATGATGACCTTCACAGTTGGGATCCTACCTTCTGGTCTGACAAAGCATTTTATAGTCAAACTGTTATTTCTATTTAAGATTTAGAAACCATTCTTCATCAGTTCAAAGGTTTAAAGAGGAAAAGATCTACTTTGCTATATTGACAGTCAAATCTGTTCCCCTTGCCCTGCCCTGTTACCTTAAGGTTCAGGAATTTTCATAATAAACTTGAATGTGATGTTCTCAAAGCTTTAACTAGAAAATTTTTCACCCTGGGCAAAGCCCAGAGCAAACAGGACAAAATATCTCAATGCAAGGTGAAGGCACAGTCCTCTGTGGTCAGACAAGAAAGAGTAAGACTGCCGAGAAGTCAGTAACAGGGTATCTGCTATTTTAATTAATTATTTTTGCAAACTTAGTGCTAAGCTCCATTGTTTATATGCTGCTAAAAAGTGAAAATGCTTTTAGTACCCTCTAAGCTTCAACACCCTAGGGCAAAGCCCTCATAGCCTCATCCTAGTTATAGATCAGGATGTTCTGCTGTTCTTTATCTATTTCAAGTGAAGCAATAGAAAGGAAGAAAGTTGGAAGGGTCTGTGTGATGTATCTGAGCTTCATGTGGTTTCACTCCCCTCCCCAAAGATACCACCAACATCATCCCTACCCAGGCTTTGATTTCTTATTTATTCTCCACCTGTTGGATAATAATGATTTAGATTTGCTTTATATTGTTTCAGTATATCACAAAGCAACAGTGAAAATGTGAATCACTCCTCATCTAGAGTAAAGGCAGGGAAGAAAGGTAAGTGACTAGTAGCATATTAGAAAATTTTGCTTCTAGTAATTGAGAAATGGGGATAGGATCCAGAGTATAGCATAGGGGCCAGTTTCTTGCTACATAGAACATTCACATATAATAGCACTCTTGAATGCAAATAAGATTTTCTTTATATTACATTTCCCCCTTGGAAGATAACACCTTTCTAAACACCATTCCTCTTAAACTGAAGCTTCTTTTCTCAGCAAAACATTTTTCTGTGTGATTTATAAGGTCTATTTACTGTACCTCAAGTAGAATGTTAGTGTTCTGCTCAGTGCCCTTAACTTAATGGATATCCTCCAAGCTGGCAGTTTTTCCTTCATGCGGGAAGAAGGAATGATTCCGAATTAAAAGCGCCAAAATAGGTTAAGGATACGTTATGTCAGAGGCCGCTGATTGTTAATAAGCAAAGCAAGTGCAAGGGATAGACCATGATCTAATTAAGTGGAACTGAATGGAATTGCCAATCTTTTCATCTCTAGTGACTCTACTTGCTGTAGCAAGGAGGCCACTCTTGCCTTCAAAGTCCATCTAACATTTGACATAGTCAATGGTGTTTTTCTAATTCTTGAATGAATTAATGTGGGTAAATCTTTTCCTCTAGATTTTGGCATTTATTTTGAATAAATAGTTCAGTGCATTTGCTAATCAGAATTCTAATGGGAAAAATATCTCTGTACTTTCAATTGTGGAAGAATTTTCTGTTGACATTTTATAAACTGATGGGTAGCCTTTGCTTTATTTCAAAGGTGTTCTGTGTACAGCATTGTATCTATCAGCATGATCCCAAGATGTACAATTGGCATCAGGACAAAGCCACAGAGGTTGAAAATCTGAACTCTTAACTGCTGCTCCTCACCCCTCTTTCCATTGTTGGCAGTTTGTCTACCCCAAACTCTATTTATAGTGCTCCTTCTAAAAGCTTGGCATTTCAAGTTAGAAATGTGCCCAGTCGGAATAGGAATTTATCACAGCCTTTAGTACTGGGGAGACACAACAAAAGACTTTCCATTCCTTACTGACCATCTGTCCAAGCCCAACATGGTATATACTTTTCTAGGTTCTACATCATTGTGAAAGTGGCCACAGGAATGCCTGAAAAATCAGGTCTGGTTTTAAAATAATTGGCCTGGTGCCCATCTTCATCCAGAGACTAAACTGGAAAAATGTTGAAGATCTCCTTGTATTTTTTTGCCCAGTAATCTGAATTGCTGTAAATTGATTCTAGCTGAAAGAAGCAGTCCTTTAAGAAATGTCTATGTGCTTTTTCTCACTATACAGATGGACAAAGAAGACCCATTGATAGGAAGAAAAATAATTCTGAGAACAGAAATATATAGCCTTGAGTTTTGGGTGAGATTATTATTCCCATTTGCTAAGTAGAGAAGTACAAGGTTAGGTAGCTGGGAAACGAGGATCCCATAAACCCTATGACAACTATACTTCAATAGAGTATACTGTATAAAATGAGTACTTCATTGATGACTTACCAAAGTGAATATCATTGAGCCTCAATATGTTATGAATAAAGCTTACTCATTGTTTTCCATTGTGATATTGAGGATTCATGATCAATGATTTCCAACTAATTCTGAAATGACCATTTTCTTGTTGCCCACTTAGTTTTCTGATTTTTTATTTTCTTAATGTTCCAAAAGGACATGCAATGCTAGATTTGGAGGTTACAAAATTATTTTCATTTTCTTCTGGATATGAAGCTCTCAGTGTCCATTCCAAGGTCATTATGGGCACCTCATCTAACTACTTTTAATTCTACTTTATTCAATTGTTTATTGGTGAAAGCCACAGCATCTCATAGCTCTGAGCCTAAACTAGAGATTTGGTGTGAATAAAACCACTACTCTTTATGAAAATAATTTTCTTTTTTTGGTTTGGAAACTCCTTTAATATCTAGAAACATAAAAACTTGGAACTTGCCTTTTATTACTGAGCAGGCAGAGATAATTATTAAAGCAGCTAAAGTCCTTGTTAAAATCCTTGTTCTCTACCATATGATTAGTACATCACTTGAAATGTTTTGATAATTCAAGAGGCATCTCTGAAAGTTTAGGCATTTAAACTATCTCTTTGACATGAAGTAAGAAAAATTTTGTGAGCAAGAGTAAGAATAGTTGTGTATAGGAAATCAGGGCTATTCTGCCCCATACAGCTAGTGGAAATATATATATATATGTATATATCAATAGCTCAATGTTATGCTTTGAAAGTGAGTTATGATATTATACTTCCCCAAGTTTTTTTCCAAAATTTTAATTAGACATTATTTGTATAGGGAAAGTGGTGAGTATATTAAAAATGAACTTGAAAGTAAAAATATTAATATTTTTCTATTATTTATTTTGTGCTATTATACATCTAGTGAACATTGATGTTTTTAATCAGAGAATTTTCATTCAGAAATTGAAATGATCTAGACAAATATGGAAACAATTCATGTTAGAAGGAATGTGGGAAGATAGGCAATGTATATAATTTTGGTGGAGCTGAAAATGGTCAAACTATTCTGAAAAACACTTTGGAATTATGACACCCAATTGTGCTTGCCTTCTGAACTAGTATTTCCACTGTAGGGCATGAACCTTTGGGAAGTCAAAGACAGAAAGAAAAGCCCAATAGAGATTACATGTTAATCACAACTTTTTTGTGGTATCAAAGACCTGGAAACAAAGTGAATAACCATCAACTGTGTAGTAGCTGAACAAATTTTGGTAAATGAATGTAAGGGGATATTATCATGCAAAAAGAGTAGTAAGGAATATACGGGATTCAGAGAAACATAGGGAGGTATGTATGAACTGATGTAGAAAGAAATAAACAGAGCCAGAAGAATAACATACATAAGTGCTGCAATAACACACAATGACTAAAATACAAAAGAGCACCAAAAGGCAGCTGAACTCCAAAAAAATGTCATAATCAGTCTTGCTCCTGGAGAACAGACAATGAAATGTGCCCCTTTCCTGGCAGAGATATGAGGGACTAAGAAGGCAGGCTGTTACATATAGGTGTAATGGAAATGTAAATTTTAAAGATCTTCCCTGCCCCTAGGCTAAAGTGCAGCCGGAGCCTGGGGTGGGAGGCTTGTTTTTCAGTAGATACTTCTTGATTGGCCAGTGAGTCAATAAGGTAGCCCTGATCTGTGGCTTTCTTTTGGGGCTCACTTTGAGAAGTGTTCTGTGATTTGATATGGATTATGGGAAGCCATTGTCCAGAGCCCCCTGGCTTTGAAAAACCCAGATGTTGGAACCCAGATGTTGATTTGGTATGGATGTAATGGTTGGACAGTTTGGAAAGCTGTCTACTTGATCTGTTTCTGTCTTGATAATTCTGCCTGTATACTTTGAAGTTCGGGGTGCTGACCTTTTTCCCCTGAACTAGGTATACGATACATATTTGACGGATTAAAGTAAGCTTGTTAACCCATTTTCAGTTGCTTTCCTTTATCAAAGCAGATCTAAGAACCTGTGTTGGCAGCAAACCCTGAGGACGCTTGGAGCTACAATAGGGTCAGATAGTAGTCATTTGTATTGTTTGCTTTTGTTTAACTGTTTTCTTTGTTATGAGGGGCAGTTAATTTGGGGGTATTAGTGTTGAATGTCCAAGAATAACTGTGATGTAAAGACATTAATATCAAATAGTTTATTTTTTATCAGAAAGAATTGAATTCAAGGGGGTGGCCAGGTAGCACAGCGAGTAAGAGCACCGGCTCCAGTCTTGAGAAGACCTGGAGATCGAATCCCGGGCTCAGACACTTAGCACCCACCCAGAAACACCTGGCCGTGTAACCTTGAGCAAGTTACTTAACCCCAGTTGCTTAGGGGTGGCCAGGTGGCTCAATGAGTAAGAGCACCGGCTCCAGTGTTGGGATGACCTGTATCAAATCCAGGCTCAGATATTCATAACTGGCCGTGTAACCTTGAGCAAGTTACTTAACCCCGATTGCTTAAAAAAAAAAAGAATTGAATTCAAATTCTGCCTCAGACATACTGTAGCTGTGTGATCCTGGGCAAGTCACTTAGCTTTTTTATGTCCAAGTTTTCTCATATGTAAAATAAATAACAGTACCTATTGCCCAGTATATTTATGAAGATCAAATGAGTTAATGCTTGTAAAGCATTTTGCAAGCCATAATGTGTTATATAAATGCTAGCTATTATTATTAAAACTTTTTAAATAAATGTAACCTTGGCTCACATCTATGAGGTAAATTTATACAATAGGGTCTGGATTTGTAAAGGTCTTGTGTTTATAAAATGACACAGAACTCTAACAGTGGGCTGGGGTTTTAGCTGCCAGTCTTGTGCTAAGAAAAGCCACCCTCTCTTGAGTAACTCCCATTACTCTCCCAGCCTCATGTTGTAAACAATGGCAGCAAGCAAGCTTAAGACAAAATCAGTCATCAGTGTTTGCAAAATTTATATTAAAAATCTGGCAAATATAGTCTATCAATTAAACACACACACACATTCATAATTAAGTAGAAGTATGGCGGGGGGCAGGGGCAGGGGCCGGGGGAAGGAACTGTCCTTTCCTTCTACCAGATTTTTCCTCAGCACTTCTGCCACTGCTATGAGCACCAGGAAAAACCTTCCCATAGTCTCACAATTTTCCTCTTATTCATATAGAGGGCACCTGTCAGGGCTCTGAAAAAAAAAAAAAAGAAAGGAATTGCAGGTGTCCTGGTCACCAACTTCCAGCTTCCATAGTCATGCTGTTATCATCATCCATCTATCTCTCCTTTCTACTCAAGAAACACAGTCATAGTCACCGTTGGCTTAAAACAAAGGAGCAAACAAAACAAACACAACACTCTGCCTTCAACTACCTTATCTGAAGATTGATCTCCAGGTAGTTTCCTCTCTTCCCCAAATGGGAAGAACTACAAATCCCACAGACATTGCAGCCAATTCATTCCTTGCCCTGGGTGGTCAAAAAAGAATGATATAATTAGAAAAGAAACTAAATCAAGTATCTCTGCTGATGTAATTTTTCTTCCTAATTATTTCTTAGTTACGACTAGTACTAAACCATCTTATACATTTTTCTTTGGAAAGGAGAGATGAAGATACAATGGTAGAAATTATTTTTTTAATCATCTTGTTTCCCTTGGTGGAGATGAAGGTAGAGAGGTGGTGGAGGGTCATCGAAAAATACTCGTAAAACAAATAATGTATTTATGAATTAATTTTATTTATAGATTTAAATATGGCCAACACACAGAGATACAGCAACATTATCATGGGAGCTTTACAATACAGCCAATCTCAATTAACTGGGCAAATACAGAACAAAGAGTAGAGGTTATCCAAAATAGTGGACACTTCAAAAGTAATTTATATTTAGTTTGACACAAAGTAAAAAGTCAGCAACTTTTTGACAACAGTTTTCCCCTTCTAATTATGTTTTATTAAGGCTAAGGATGCAGTATAGTATAGTGGAAATATGAATGAATTTAGAGACAAAGAGTTTGAATCCTGAATCTGCTATTTAATAATTATGTATCTTTGGGAATCACTTAATTGTTGTGATTCGATTTCATCATCTTAAAAATGAGTCGGATGGGCTATATAAGTTCTAAGATCTCTTCCAATTTTATGTAATATGATCCAATATAAAGTTATTTTGCAATCAATTAAAGAGCATGTTCTAGGCACTGAGGATACAAACTCAAGAGTGAAGCTTCTCTTTTCCAAACAAAGGAGCTTATATTATATGAGAGGGGATATTTATAGACAAGTGCATACAGAATATATATACATCTAAGCCTGGGGCATTCTTCTTATGGAGAGAATGACTGGATGCTATATGTCTGCCTGAAGAGCAGCGTTAGCTTTGAAGAAATGTGACATTAGGCTTCCCTGTTTTAAGAGAGAACGTGTGTGATTCTGGACTCATTTGGTGCCCAATTCCAGACACTTGGAGAGAATGAGAAAGACTCTGGAAGGCAAACGTATAGGGGAATATAATACTTCACAATGTCCTTGATTTCCAGCTTACCTCCCTAAAGACTTCTGAGAATTTTTCCTTGGGTGAGATCTTGGCTCTTATCTTTTACTTGAGGAAAATCTCTTCTCATTCTCATCTAAAGTACTCATTTCCTCATGTATTTTCTGCTACATTGTTTGCCATCTATTTGGATAAATAGGTTTACTTGTTATTCCTTATTTTTGATGGTCTTTGTGTGTGGATAACATTTGACGGGAAGGAATAAAGCTTGTGGGTGGAAGCTTGGTATACTTTCCCAAACCTTAGGATATATTAGCCAAGGAAAGCAACTTGAACTTAAATGCACAAAATAAATATATAGTTATTTGGTGTTGGAGGATCACTAACAATGGAAGGGATCAGGAAAAACCTCTTAAAGGTGTCATGTAAATGATACCTTAAAGGGACTTAGAGTTCCGATTATCAAAGATGAGATGGAAGAGCATTTCAGGCATGTGACTAACTTAGGCCAAAACAGTAAGGCAGGAGATAGAACGTTAGCTGCAAAGAACAGCCAAATCAGTTTAGTTGAAGTGTAGAGTATAAGAGGGGGAGTAATATCTAGTCAGCCTAGAAAGATAGGTTGGAGCCAGAATGTGAAGGACTTTTAATTGTCCAACACAGAAGTTTGTATTTTATCCTAGAGGCGATGGACAGCCAATAAGAAGCAATGTAATTCAAGAAATGATTGGTGGCACAGTGAATAGAGCACAGGCCCTGGAATGAGGACGACTTGAGTTCAAATCTGGCTTCAGACACTTAACACAAAAACTAGCTGTGTGACCTTGGGCAAGTCACTTAACCCCAATTGCTTCCCCCACCCCCCAAAAAAGCAAAAGAAATGGTAAGATTTGAAGAAATAATGTAATTTAAGTTATTGAATAGAGACAGGATGGAGGACAGTGTATTCTCTCACTACCCACTAATTAAAAATCATTGGAGGGCTGCTGGAAGTATCAATGAATGAATGAAGGGAGAAAATTTAGAAGTATGCTTTGTCAGGAGGAAGCTAATTTTGAATATAAAAATTTGCCATAGAAAATCAGATATAAGAATTGGAAGGATCCTAGAATCCAATTCATCTAACCTATTCCTGAACAAGAATCTCCTTTATAATATTAACAAGGGTTATTTGGCCTCTACTTAAAAATTTTCAGTGGAGTGGAACCTTCTTCTTCCCAAGACAACATTATGGGCAACTCTAATTGTTTTTGTCGCATAACAAAAGTTTTTGTCACATACCAAAGTCCAGATTGGCTTCATTTCAGCCCCTTCCCATCATTCCTAGTTCCACAACAAATCCAATTCTTCCTTGGGTAATATTTAAAGACTGCTATCAAGTTTCCCTGAAGCCTTTTCTGGACTTAGCACCCCCAATTCCTCCAATCTAGTCTTGTTGATGCTCCATTATTCTCATAATCCTGGGTAAAATCCAGGTTACACATGGATGCCCTTCTTAAAATAGAGCACCCAGAAATGAACATTGTGCTGCTGAGGTCTAACCTCTGCAACTTTAGAGATGGTGTCAAGAAATGCCTCCTTTATTCTTAACATTCTTTTCCAGCATGCTCCCTAAGATGGTGTTAGTGTTTTAGGCTACAACATCATGCAGCTGACTTACTGAGTTTGCAATCCACTTAGATCACTACAGGTTTTCCCTAGATAAGCCTTGTCTTCTTCATTCTATATTTGTGACATTGATTTCTTTTCCTTTTTGCAAAAAAAATTATTTATTTTTAACATTTTATTTTTTAAAAATTATTTATTTATTTTTTAGCATTTTAACAGTTTCCAACATTCATTTCTTTTTTTTTTGTTTGTTTTTGCTTTTTTTTTTTTTGGAGGGCAGTTGGAGTTAAGTGACTTGTCCATGGTCACAGGCTAGTTTTTGTGTTAATTGTTTCAGGCCAAATTTGAACTCCTGACTCCAGGGATGGTGCTCTACTCACTGCACCACCTAGCCGCCCCTTCAACATTCATTTCCACAAGATTTTGAGCTATATTTTTTTCTTCTCCCCATCTTTCCCCTACCCTCATCCCAAAATAGCAAGTCTACTGAATACCCCTCCCCCCAATCTGTTCTCTCTTATCTCCTCCCCTGTCACCTCCTTAACTTTCAAGTAGGGCAAGATGGTTTTCTATACGCCAGTACCTGTATATCTTATTTCCCAGTTGAATGTAAAAAATAAATTTTTAAATATTTGTTTTAAAAACTTTGAGTTCTAGATTTTTTTCCCTTCTTCCCACCCCCACTGGAAAGATAAGAAATTCAATATAGGTTGTACATGTGTAGTTACCCAAATCATTTCCATAGTAGTTATATTGTGAAAGACTAGCTATATTTCCCTCCACCCTATCCTGCCCCCCCCTTATTCTATTTTCTCCTTTGACCCTATCACTTTTAAAAAATGTTTGCTTCTAACTACCCTTTCCTCTAATCTGCCCTCCCTTCTATCATCCCCCTTCTTATCCCCTACTCCCCTATTTTCCTGTAGGGTAAGATACCCAATTGAGTGTGTATGTTATTCCCTCCTTAAGCCAAATTCAATGAGAATCAGGTTGTCCCATTCCCTTTCACCATCCTGCTCTTCCCCTCCATTGTAACAGTTTTCTCTTATCTCTTTTATATGACATAATTTACCATAATTTTTCTCTCCCTTTCTCCTTCTCCCAATAAATTCCTCTCTCATCTCTTAATTTTATTTTTTAGATATCATCCCTTCATATTCAAATCATCCTGTGCCCTCTGTCTATGTATACATGAACATACATATGCCCACAGTCACATATTTATATACACAAACACCCTCCTGTACATACATATATATGTATGTATACATACATACACACATGTGTGTGTGTGTGTGTGTGTGTGTATATATATATATATATATATATATATATATATATGAAGAGTCTTATGAGTTACA
Organism: Petaurus breviceps papuanus; assembly: GCF_028583685.1. Classification (NCBI taxonomy): domain Eukaryota; kingdom Metazoa; phylum Chordata; class Mammalia; order Diprotodontia; family Petauridae; genus Petaurus; species Petaurus breviceps. Next base: position 19,468,154 of record NW_027187348.1, on the reverse strand, counting down.
ATTATCACTTTTCCATGTAGGAATGTAAATAGTTCAACTTTAATATGTTCTTTATGATTTCTTTTTCTCATTTACCTTTTCATGCTTCTCTTACTTCTCTTGCTTCTTATATTTTAAAGTCAAATTTTCTGTTCAGCCCTGTTTTTTTTTTCATCAAGAATGCTTGAAAATAGGGGAGGCCAGGTGGCTCAGTGAGTAAGAACACTGGTCCCAGAGTTGGGATGACCTGGGATCGAATCTGGGCTCTGACACTTAGCACCACACCCAGAAATAACTGGCTGTGTAACCTTGAGCAAGTTACTTAACCCCAATTGCTTAAAAAAAAAAGAATGCTTGAAAATACTCTATTTCCTTGAATGACCATATTTTTCCCTGTAGCATTATTCTCAGTTTTGCTGGGTAGGTGATTCTTGGTTTTAATCCCAGCTTTGACCTCCAGAATATCATATTCCAAGTCCTTTGATCCCTCAGTGTAGAAGCTGCCAGATCCTGTGTTATACTGATTGTTTTTCCACAGTACTCAAATTGTTTCTTCCTGACTGTTTGCAGTATTTTCTCCTTGACCTGGGAACTCTGGAATTTGACTATAATATTTTGAGGAGTTTTCTTTTGGGGATCTTTTCCAAGAGGCAATTAGTGAATTCTTTCAATTTCTATTTTGACCTCTGGTTCTAGAATATCAGGGCAATTTTGCTTGATAATTTCTTGCAAGATGGTATGTAGGCTCTTTTTTTGATCATGGCTTTCAGGTAGTCCAATAATTTTTAAATTATCTCTTCTGGATCTATTTTCCATGTCAGTGGTTTTTCCAATGAGATATTTTATATTGCCTTCTATTTTTTCATTTGTTTTGTAGTATCTTGATTTCTCATAAAGTCATTAGCTTCCAGTTGCTCCAATCTAATTTTGAAGGAATTATTCTCTTCAATGAGTTTTTGAAATTCTTTTACCACCTGGAAAATTTGGCTTTTTAAGGCATTCTTCTCTTCATTGGCCTTTTGGGCCTCTTTTGCCATTTGAGTTAGTCTTTTTTTTTGCCTTTTGGAGGGCAATTGGGGTTAAGTGACTTGCCCAAGGTCACACAGCTAGTTTTTGTGTTAAATGTCTGAGGTCAGATTTGAACTCAGTTTCTCCTGACTCCAGGGCCGGTGCTCTATTCACTGTACTCTGTAGCCACCCCCAGAGTTAGTCTATTTTTTAAAGTGTTATTTTCTTCAGTGTATTTTTGGGTCTTCTTTAGCAGGCTGTTGACTTGCTTTTCATGATTTTCTTGCATCATTCTCATTTTTCTTCCCAATTTTTCCTCCATTTCTCTTACTTGATTTTCAAAATCCTTCTTGAGCTCCTCCATGGCTTATAACCAATTCATATATATATTTTGCTTTTTGGAGGGCAATTGGGGTTAAGTAACTTGCCCAAAGTCACATGGCTAGTTTGTGTGTGTGTGTGTGTGTGTGTGTGTGTGTGTGTGTGTGTGTGTGTATGTGTGTGTGAAGTGTCTGAGGCCAGATCCAAACTCAGGTTCTTCTGACTCTGGGGCTGGCGCTCTACTCACTGTACCACCTAGCTGCCCCCAGTTCATATTTTTCTTGGAGGCTTTTGATGCAGGAGTTCTGACTTCACTGTCTTCCTCCTGTTCCATGCCTTGATCGTTTTTTTCCCCAAAAAAGATTCCATGGTCTGTTGGTGCTTCCTCTGCTTGATCATATTGCCAGACAATTGCTTGACTTTTGAGCACTTTGCCTCCAGTTTGAGCAACTCTGCTTCCAGAATGGAGAGAGCTATGTCCCAAATTGCTGGGGTTTTCACAGCTGCCAGAGCTATTAGGAGGGCACCTTCTCTATGGACCCCACAAACTCTGACTCACTGGTCACACACCTCAGGATCGTCACCCAAGCCTGTGATCCAGATCCAAGCAGGTTAAAGCAAGAGCAATTACCCTCTGAATGGTCACTTGGTCCCCCTACAATCTCCAGGCCAGGAGCTCCCGAGGCAGCCAGGCTGTGACCACTGGAGCCAATGCCCTCCTTTGCTTCTCACCCTGGGGGCAGGGGCCAGATCGCACTCCTCAGACACCCCCCTCCTCCCCCCCAGTTCCAACAGAGTTCCACACTGACCTTTTACTTTGTCTTTGGATTTTATGGGTTCAGAAATCTGGAAATTGCCACAGCTACTGATGATTCACACTCCTGAAGTCTGCTCAGGCCACCACTGTTTGGGGCTGCCCTGGGGCTAAAACCATGGGCTCATGCTGATCTGTGCTTGGCTCCCAGTTTGGTGAGACAGACTCTTCCTGTTTGCCTGCCGGGCTTCCTTCAGCAGGAGACTTGTTTCTCTCTATCTCTTTGTGGGTTCTGTAGCTCTAAAGTTTGTTCAGAGTAATTTTTTACATGTATTGGAAGTTATTGGAGTGGTAGCTCACAACAAATTTGTGCTTCTACTCTGCCATTTTGGCTCCTGTGACCTTGATTTCTTTTGATCCACGAATGTCACATTATCCCCATCAAATGTTATCTTTCCTTAGTCTATGAAGTGCTTGATTCACACATGGTCAAACAAAAATGGAATTTAAGTATGGAAATAATTATTTAAAAATATTGAATGTGTGTATGCCTACATGAATGAGTGTCTAGGTGGAAGAATGTTGTATGTTGTCAATGTTATGTATTTAGTTGTTCTTCAGTTGTATCTGGCTCTATGTGACCTCATTTGTGATTTCCTTGGCAAAGACGCTGGAGTGATTTGCCATTTCCTTCTCCAGCTCATTTTACAGATGAGGAAACTGAGACAAACAGGGTTAAGTGACTTGCTCAGAATCACTCAACTAGTAAGTGTCTGAGGCTCGATTTGAACTCTGGAAGATGAGTCTTCCTGATTCCTGACCCAGCACTCTATCTACTATGCCACCTACTTTTTTAGCTATTTTCTGAGTTAGAGCAAATACAAATTTCTAAATTCTATTTGTAAAATTAAAACCTCAAATTTTCACTGTGTATGGTTAAATTGTATGTTTAAAAGTAAATTGCAGTCCTTCCTTGAGAATTTTCTTGTCAACTTCATTTACTGAAACTCATTTCAATATCCATTGGGTTGCAGTCTTTGAGGTTTTTTTCCTCCCTCTTAACCTGACAGTGCTAGTTCTAGGTGGGGTTGTTGATACACTAAACCGCTCTCAGTGTTATATTTCAGATTGTCTGTGTGGACTGCCAGTGAGGCTGAGGTGAGGGGGAAGATTAAAAAGGAACACTTTGGATTCTTCAAGTTCTTATAAAAATTCCTAAGTATCAGTATTTTATTTTATAGCTCCTTCCCATTCCAAACCATTGAACCCAGCTCATGAAGAGTAACCATACACTCTTCAAAAAAGGAAATACTCATGGAAATCAGTGTCCGTATTACTGCTTACTCTGTTTTCATTTAAATTGATGAAAGTGGGTTGATATGTCACTTCAGTGGTGAAAACCGTGAATATATGAATTTTATGGGAGCTTTAGGACTCATAAGTTATGACTAGCAACGTAAGTCTATTGTTTAATGTCTAGTCACATTCTCAAAGCAGAGAAAGGTAATGAAAGTCTCTTTGTCTCTGTGTTCCCAGATGAAATACATCTGAAGAAACTGATATTCTAAAGCCATCGATCAAACATTTTTGTTTAAGAACTTTAGAGTTATAATAATTAGGAGAGGAAAGCATATCTTCTATGAAAGAAAAAAGTCTGATAATCCTGTGGTTTTGCAGTGTGGGAAGGAGGGGAGTTTGTGTTAATAGTCAGAGGGCAGTAATTGATCCCTGTTCTGAAACAGAGATGAGTTCCATAGCCCAATTTCATTCAAATTTGATTTCTTCTCCTTTCCTACTATGCATACTCTCTGAGTGGGGAAATATAGTTTGGAGACCTTCATATTTTACTATGTGGATTCCTTCAGGAACTTGTAGTTGTTTTTATTTTTTAAGTTTCAAAAAGTTAGCTGATTCTCTTCCAAAATAAGAAATTTTGGACAACCTAACAAGTACACAATAAAAGAGAAGGATGAATTTCAAATGGAAAAATACAAGTCTGCTAGAGATCAAACACAAACACACACCCCTCAGAAAATTCCCAGTATTTGTGCAAAGGAAATAGAGATCAGTCAAGTAGCTTGTTTGCTGATTTGATTGATTACTTTTAATATTGTTAATGAAGAGACAGAAAACCAGTCCTCACTTTATGAAGTATAAACATCCCTGCAAATTTGCTTAGGAAGTTAACAGGCTCTAGACCACAGTTCTTATTCCATTCCACCAAGACATGAAGATCTATCTGAGTAGGGCATCTTATCTTCTGAACTGCATAACTATTTTAGGAACAATGACCCTATGGGTCCAAACCTCTAGAAAACAAGAATTCTTCCCTCAGGTCCCCTAACCTGGCAGAAAAGCCAGGCGCTCAAAGAGAACATTATCACCTTTGATAGGACCTTTCTCTGAAGCCATGTGGCATAATAGATAGGAACCTGATATTGGAATCCTACATCTGACATTATGCCAGGTTTGTGACCACAGAAAAATCACTTAGCCCACTTGATTCTTAGTTTTTCTGTCCATAAAAAGGGATCAATGATACCTGGAGCACTTACCTCTCAGATTTGTTTGTCATCAAATGAGACAAACCTTAAAGAGCTATTAAATTCAGTTGGTATTATTATACATGTATAACTGAATTTCCTGCATAGCTGACATATTCTCACCTCACAAGAGGGCAAATTCTTTAAGGCTTCTTCCTTATTATGTTCATGGCTATAGTGGTTCCCAAAAAAGAAATACTGCTTCCTTTGCTTGGTGACTCCATTGAGTCCCTAAGAGATGTAATTGAAAGATCAATGCTAAACATGTCTCTAGAGGGGATATATTTAATGGTTCTGTCATTACATAGTCACTGTTGGAATGACTGTCTTGCCATTGATCAGTGCAATGCTGGTTCATCTATACTCTGGAGCTTCTTATATGATGTGGGTCTTGTGACTTTAGGGATTGTGACAGAAACTCACCTTGATCCATCTTCCTAATTCCTAACCAAGAAAAACTCTTGTGGGTAAAAATGAGCAAAGAGAATGTAGTAAAAATCCAAAACATATTCTGGTTGGCTTTTAAAATCATCCCCTAAGTCTTCATGGAGATGCTGATCAAGGTGAATTTAGAGTCACAGTTCTCAAACTGTGTTGCAAGGAACCCTGAAATAGTACATATTTTTGTTGATTTTAAAAAAAGAATCATGTTTTTTTAAAAAGCATTAAAGTAATAAATTTTGAGAATTTTAACACAAGGATTTGTTTAAACCAAAGACATCTACCACTATGGAAAAATGTGAGAAATACTAGTCTGGAGGCTTTACTCCAATAATCATTCATGAGTGTTGACTCCTGTTGAACATGGAAGGACAAATTGACTGATGAGAAGCCTGGTAAATCATTTTCTGTAATTTCCAATTGGTCAGTTTGACCAATTGCTTGAAGATGAAGAAACTTGATAGTACTAGCTCAATTAATGTTCTTTCTAAAAGAACTCAGATGAGACCAACAGAAACAGCAGAGTTTGGCAGTCCATATGTTTCAAATAACTGGCTCAAGGGTGAAATCATTGCAACATGGGCTGGGATAGAGCTAGGAACACTTTGAACCATTTTGGGAATGTACTATTACTCTCCCCACATGGTTTGCAGACAAAGTTTCCTTATTATACAGGCTTTCTTGAAATGAAAACTTGTCACATATTTTGAATTTTCTCATATTCTGCTATGCACATAACATGCTTTTTTCCCTTTGTATTTAAGTTTCAATATTTAAGTTTATGATGTGTTTTTGTTTCTTTTCTCTATTCTGTATTTGTGTTCTGGCCCTTGAATCAAATTTTAAAAAAGAAAAAAAAAGAAAAAAAATTGTAAAAATAAGAAAAACTAAAATAATAAATATAAAATTATATAAAGAAGATAAAAAAGAAAAATTAAAGAATAAAAAGTAAAAAATTATAAACTTATAACATATATAATAAAAAATTTAAAAAGAATAATAAAATTAAAAAAATTAGAATATAGAGACAAGGCTTCCTGGTGTAATATTTTTAGTTCCTATAGGGCACATGTCAAAGGAGAGAACTGGTCTCCAGAGGTACTTATCTGTTATGCAGCTCCAACTAGGAGCAAAGCACAGAATTAGCACAAACCAAATTCTCAGTGGTGCTAACTGTGTCTACGCATTGGAAGCAGGTCAGTAACATGATGATAGAAGCATGACATGTCTTGTGAGAAATATTCACTCTGTATAATAAGCAAGAAACCAGATGCAGACATAGAAACACAGGAGGAAAAAGTGCTATTGACTTGCCACAATGAGAGACCTTGCTGATCCACCCCTCTTCCCCACACAACACTCTCAGTTTAAAGTTTTCTATCCACAGAATGGTGAAGAATTGGCTTCAATACAATTCTAAGGTCGAATGGCTTAAATATACCAGCTATATATGTCTTCAATTTAATAAAATTTTTTGGTGAATTTTCTTCTTAGCACAAATGGAAACATCTTTTCCTTTCCCATATTGTCAGTTCCATTGTCTTCCTCACTATGCTAACATTTCTTATTGAAAAGTAGATTTCTTTGTTGAGTTGCATATTATCTGGTAAATGTTATGTTAATATTAAATTAAAATATGTTATGTTAATATTAAAATTGCATATTGTCTGGTGTATATTACGATCAACATCAGAGTCAATTTCAGGTCACCAGCTAGGTTTGGTGGCTAGTTGGCACAATGGATAAAGGGTTGAACCTGGTGTCAGGAAGACTTGAATTTAAATCCAGCCTCAGACACCTACTAGCTGTGTGACCCTGGACAAGTCCCTTAACCTTTCTTGCCTCAGTTACTTCATCAATGAATGGGGATAATAATAGCACTAACCTTCACGGCTTGTTATGGCAATAAAATGAAATAATATTTGTAAAGTTCTTTGGAAACCTGCAAATTATATTTAAATGTGAGTTATTATTAATTATTGCCAGACATAGTTTCTAGTCAACATCTTTATAAGCATAATTCTCAGGTGCTACTACATGCAGCTTTGGCCAAGAAAATGTAACAACTTCTTTTGGAATTAAAAAAACAATTCCCTGTTTTAAAAAAGAAGCATGCTTTGTGGATAGATAGTTTTTGCTGTTGGTTTGTGAACAATTTGAATTCCTCAGGCATTTCCTCTCTAGGACAGTGCTTCCATCTATATCCAATTCTAGACACAGAATGGTTACATAGTTAATCATGTGAATTGATCAAAGTGAAGAAGTGGGGCAGGGAGATCATCTAAGATAAAAAGTTTTAGTGGTGCAGCAAAACTCAGAATCTGTAGTGGCAGATGCCCAGAAACTTGACACTGGATTTTTCCCCTATCAGGGTTTATAGAAAGTATAGAGGACTAAGCAAAAGAATCTAAGATAAAAAAGCTGAGATACAATTTAGGCTTAGGTTTATTCATTGATGACTCCTATGAGAAGTTTATAATCAGCATAAACTGCAAAATCATGACCATGGTGGTATATGTAGGCAGGACTTTGTGACTTCTCTGTGGAAAATGGAAGTCAACTTGCCTATAAGTCCATTCCCATGTTTCTTCAATTAGTAATCAATACTGTACCATCTTACATTTTTTTGTTGTCTAGCTCAAACATCATAAAATGATGTGTCTGTGGCAAGAAATAGCGTTACATATATATGTATATATCTACACACATACATACATGATATATACAAACATGCATACATAAGTGTGTATGTATATATGTAAATACATTTATACATACACACATATACATAATTTTTTAGTACTGAAACAGCAGCTAATTGATCCTTGAGATGTTAGGGAAAACTTCCTCATACTGATATTTTCAATACCATTTTTTCCCCAGTAGGCAATGAAGTGACTTCATTGTGTGAGACTTTGAAAGCAAAATGGGGTAGAAACTGGTAAGTCCCAGAGGAAGGCTTGAAGAACTTGCTTTAGTTTGGGACTATGGACATCACATATCACATGTACCTTAGCCTGTTCGGGTAAATACCATCACCAGGGCTACTACAGCCTAAGACTTTGTGAAGTTATAATTTCAAGTTTATTTTATTTGTTTATTTTTTTGCATTTGAATAGCTAATCTATTGAAACAAAGTAGAATTTTTTTGAACCCTTTCTCTTGTGTTCATGCTTTTTTTGGTCCCACGCTAAAAATATGCTACACCTTGGATTCTAGAAATCAGTTCATGAAATAATGGAAAATCTCGGGTGAACAGAAATTCTGGACCAAAGGAGCTTAACTTTGATTAATGAGACAACCTGTAGCAGTATCATTGATATGTTGTTGAAAAACTTGGGCAAACCTAAGTTTGTAAAAACCTTCCCCTTTGATAAAAAAAGCAGAGTTGATTAACTGCAAGCACTGATTATAAGCAATTGAGAACCTTACTAAGATACATTTGTAATCTTAATAAAGTCTCACTTTATCATTAGGCTTTAGTTCCAGCAAAATTTGTATTGCTTACCAAGTATTCATGTGTAACTGTTTTAATGGTGCCTCGCTTGTTTAGATGCTTAAACACATCTTCAAAATTTTCTCCTTAAAGCAAGAGGCATATTGCTAACTTTCAAGTGACTTAATACACTAATATCCCCTTCTCTCTACTCACACAACTTCAACCGTGGCTTAGGCCTTCATCTTCTCATGTTTGGACTATTGCAATAGTCTCCTTTGACTCAAGACTTGCGTCACTTCAATACATTTTCTACTTTGCCAACAAAAGTACTTTCCATAAAGCATAGTACTATGTCCTTCTTTATTTAAAACTCTCTATTGTCTCTAGGATAATATAAAATCCTCTGTCTGGCATTTAAAGTCCTTCACATTCTGACCCTTTCATACCTTTCCACACATCTTACAGTTTACTGCTCTCCATACACTCTACAACTCAGCAACACTAGCTTTCTTTATATTCCTTGAACATGACACCCATTTCCTGATTCAATGTCTTTTCACTGGCTGTGTCATGCCTACAATGCTCTTCTGCCTCATCTCTGCCTTCAAGCTTCCTTGGCTTCCTTTGAGATTCAACTCAAATCCTACTTTCTGCAAGGATACTTTCTTCGTTCCCATCTCCACATCCCTCCTCTCCAACTGCTGCCAACTTGTTGCTAGTATCTTCTTCTTTCACTGTTCATATCCTGTATGTACAGCTTTTCCACATACTGTCATTACAATATGAGCTTATTGAGAGTTGAGACTATGTTTTTGCCTTTCTTTGTACCTCCAGAACTTAGCACAGTGCCTGGAATATATTAAGCACTTTGCAAATTCTAGTTGACTGAATGACTGAGATTGAATGGCAGTTATTCCTTGGAAGCAACCAGTTCCCTGGAGAATACCCTGTAATACCTGCTCACATGATCCCACAGCTGAGTTGTTCTGAGAACTTGAATGATTTGGGGCACTGATTTCCTTGTGGGGTTAACCTGCTCTTTCCCAAGAGGATTTCCTACTAATTTTATGAGCTTCTCTGTTTCTCTGTGAAGGCACCATATCATACATTCAAAACACAGTTTCCAGAAATACCTACTGAGTGATCATTGTAAATTTGAAGGACATATGGTGGCCTAATTAACCTAGGGAATTTCTATGTGAGGGGGAAAAACTGTGGAAGGTATCTTTACTGATTTTTTATTTACCCCAACTGGGGTTGACTTTCATCTTGCACTGATGGTTATTCATTTAGGAATATCACTGTGAATATTGCAGTTTCTCATGCATCTTATTATGAGCTCTTTAGAATATGACAGAGGGGCAGCCAGGTAGCACAGTAAGAGCACTGGCCCCAGAGTCGGGATGACCTGGGATCGAAACCGGGCTCAGACACTTAGCACCCACCCAGAAATAACTGGCCCTGTAACCTTGAGCAAGTTACTTAACCCCAATTGTTAAAAAAAAAGAATATGACAGAAATCTTGGATTTCCTTGTCCTATGAATAGTTGCAGCCTCCTTTAGCCAGGTGCTGTAAACTGTTATGGCAGTTCTGAATTTCATTCTGATGGATGGACCTTCTCTGGAGATGACTCTCCTTGTTCTGGAATAAACAACTCTTCATATCTTTGATTCTGCAAAGGAACACCAGGCTCATCTTCTAGAACTAGAAAAGAGTGAATTGGTCTGAACTAATGAGGTGATGTTGGAGAACCTGAGTTTCCAATGTCCTACTGACTTTATTGACAAGAACCTTCACCTTTGTGGCATGAACAGCAAATGGTATTAGATGCTTATTTGTGTGTGTGTGTGTGTGTGTGTTGCCTATGGTGTGTATTAGGCTTTGATTTATATAGCCCCAATAACTGGCTGAAGCCTTGGGTTGAACCACTATTATATATTATATATTGTTTATTCAGCCAAGAGTTATTATTGGTTGGTTTCCTCAATCTCTAGATGAACAAGAAGAATCATTATATACCATGTTGTCTAAGAAACCTCCCCAAATTTCAGTGTGGGGGCAGATGGTTCAGCTCTACAACATAAGCAATGATGTTCTTACCAGGCTGTTGATTCTGATAGTCTCCAGAGAATGGTTAATGGTCATGGTGAGAATTGTCCTTTCAATAACCCCACAAGTTCATCAGATGTCTTAGTTGTGTGTGAAGCAAGGTTTGTGAGAGATCTCATTATGTTATGTATTTTGGTCCTAAATAGTTAAAGGAATATAATAAACTGCTATCTAGGGCCCTCTATTTTTTGTTTTTATTTCAAGAGTGAATGAGAGAGGGGCATGGCAGAGTGAATAAAGAGCCAATTCTGAAATTAAGAAAACCCAGGTTCAAATCCTGCTTCTAATACACACACACACACACACACACACACACACACACACACACACACACTGTCCGTATGATTCTGGACAAACAAGCAAAAACCCCTAGCATTTATGTAACTCTTTAAGATTTTCAAAGTGCTTTTACATGTGTTGTCTTATTTGATCCTCACAACAATGCTTTGTGCTATTACTGCCCCCATTTTCCAGAGGAGGAAACCAAGGCTGAGAGGTTAAATGACTTACTAGTTTCTAAGGATTTGAACTCAGGTCTGACCTGACTCCAAGTCAGGGGCTCTACCTACTGTACCACTTGGCAGTTTCTTAGCATAGACAGCAACTCTAAAGCAAAATTTGCAGAGAAAATTCCAGTCTATGCTGATAGAATGAGATTCTTCTCTTCAGAGTGCCCTCCATCAATAAGATCTCAGTTTCAGAACCAAAAAGAAAAGAGAGAATGCCAGTCAGTCAGCATACAAATCCCAGGAAGCAAGCTGACTGATGTCATCCTCTTCAATATTCCACAGAGCAGCCATTTTTTGGTGTAGGTGTGACCTGGTTCTAGGGGAGAGGCCACAGTGAATTCTATTCCTATGAGCAATCCTGAAGTTTCACTCTCCATTGTCTGGCTTAGAGCATTCTCATCTTTGTCTCCAGGATGGGTGAAGTTTCAGGTACAAATAACAAGCCAGGTACTAACAGACCTTTGATATCAAAGAACTTTACTCTCACAGAGCCTTTTCTATGCAAAATGCCATCTTGACCAACTGCGGCCTACCATAATGCAAAAGCTACAAACCACTAGGGAAAGTAAAGGGAACCCTATTACTATTAGGCCACAGTGTCCCTTAGCACATATACCTAGTGATAAATTTTCTTTAGAGACATTTAGGTGATGTAGTTACTAGAGTGCTGGACTTGGAATAAGACCTACGTTTAAATCCTACCTCAGATACTTGACCAGTTGTGTGACCCTGAGCAATTCACTTACCCTCTCTTAGACTCAGTTTCCTTGTATGTATAATGGACATAATAAAATAGCACCTGCCCCTTTGGATTGATGTGAGAATCAGATGAGAGAATCTAGATATCCCTTTGCAAAGACCTGGAAGAGCTATGTAAATGTTAGCCCCTATTACTCATGGCAGCAGCTACATAATAAAGTTTCAAAGAGTAGCTGGAGTCATAAAAGTTATTCCATAACAGAGGACATCTTGACCCTTCATGCTAAATCTCCATCGTTTTTTTTTCCAGCTCTCTGTACTGAAAGCTCAATATAGCATCTAAAAATTGAGCTGTGTTCTTTTTCCTTTGTACCTCATTACCAACAATAAAGAGTCGGGAATTGGAACTTTAGCTGGCAATTTTGCTAATGATGTATGACAGAACTGAATACAGACTTGCTTTTGTTAGCTCTACCAACACTGTATTATCGACCAGAATAGATATTGTTCAGCAGAAAAGTCATAGGGACCCACAGGCCTAAGATGGCAATGTGTCATAGCCTATCCTCAGCTCAAACAAATGTATCTCCCTTTGACATTCATGGGTGCTATGCATGTGTCTTAGAATGAGTTTGGAATACTAATAGGAAGGTGGTATTTACACTCATTTTTGAGTATAACTACTTGTCGACCTTACTGGGCACTACCTTCCTTAATGAATTGGCTACATAGCATTAATAGTAATCCTTTCACTATTTTAAGAAAAGTCAAGAATGGATTTCCTTTCAATAGCTACCATTCCTGTTTTTGCTTCTTAATAACTCACAGTTATCTAATGCCTGAAGTTATACAGGTACATTGTATCCATGATTTTGTGTGCCAAACTTGGTTTGGTCTGTGAGAGGATCCATTGGGTGGGAACTAAAAGGGGGAGGTTTTGAATAGATGCTGGACTAGAGAATACTTTAAAACTGGATATAGCTTTCAGGAGACTGTGCTAAATTTAGCCCAGGCTACAGTAGTGTAGGAGTGATAATTTTTATGCTACATGTGAAGAAACTGAGGCCCAGGAAGCAAAGTGACTTGCCCATGGTTGTATACCCGTGTGGGCATCAGAGTTCAACATTGAACTCAAATCTCCTGACTCCAAGTTAATTTTTTTCCTTTTTTGAGGAGCAATTGGGGTTAAGTGACTTGCCCATACTGCTAGTTTTGTGTTAAGTATCTGAGGCCGGATTTGAACTCAGGTCCTCCTGACTCCAGGGCCGGTATTCTATTTACTGAGCCACCTAGTCGCCCCGACTCCATGTTCCTTATGAGGATTTTGTTTTGTTTTGCTTATCTTAGTTCAAGATAAAATGTTTGGTCTTGACAGCTTTCTATTATGTGGTCATTCTTGCATTACATATAGATGGTGAGTTTTATCTTCATACATTTTCTCTGGAGAGGCTCTCTTTCAGAAGCTAGAGGCTGCAAACTATATAGAACTTATTTCAAAATGGGTTAGCATATGCAAAGCACTTTGCAAACTTGAAGCATTACATAAATATTAGTTGTTGTTATTGTTCATAATAAATTTCCTGACTTATGAGGACAAAGCGAACGTTTCTTCATTTCTTGCCCAGAGAAAGCAGCATCTGGTTAATTTAGACATCGTTGTTTCACAGAATCAAGGCTCTAGGGGAGGAAGCTTAGCTTAATGGATTTAGCACTGGACTTGGTTGGAATCGGAAAGATCTGAGACCAAAACTTACCTCTGACTTGTTTTAGCTCTGTGACCCTGGAGGCATCATTTCATCTCTCTGGGCCTCAGGCATCTTTCCAAGGCTCTGTGCATTGTGATCTCCGGGTAGGAAGAGGTTTGCCATTCTGTGAAATCACAAACCCTTAACTTATGAAAGCTTTGGTCCATAATTATACTAACAGGATTTGTCTTCATAATTAAATGGACTTGACCTCTATACTGAGTTCTAAGCTGACATGATTTGATATCTATACAATTAATATTTAATAGTCAGTGAAGTAGCAGAGAATGATTTGTTTGGTTGTCTTCTTTCCAGCAGAGTTTTGCTTTTAGGATTGCTTGCTGAATTTGAACTGAGCTCTGGGGGCTAGTTGCTACTATATAAGAAGAATCTATTATAGCATCTAGAGATGGAAAGAACCTTAGAGGTCATCTAGCCCAACATCCTTTTTTTCCGGATGAGGTGACTAAAACCTAGAGTAGGGGTGTGACATGCCTAAGGTCACAGAATCACCAAACTTAGGAATCAGAAAGAATCATGACAGAGAATCCTCAGTCTAACATACTGGATACATGATCATGCATTCTCTGTTTGAAGACTTCCAAGGATTCACTTCTTCTTGAGGCACCTCATTCCACTTTGGGGCATCTCTAATCATTATGGCATTTTTTTCTGAGATTAAGACTTTATTTGCCTCTTTGTCACTCCCACATATTGCTCCCGGTTCCTTCCTCCAGGACAGAACAAAACAAGTCTAATACCCCTTCCATGGGCCATCCCTTCAGGTTACTGAAAATAGCTATCATTTCCCTCTTGTCTCCTCTTCTCTAGCCAGACAGATGTAGATATGAATATAGATACAGATGATATAGATGTAGATATGACACAGCTGGTATCATGCCTAATTAGTATACTGTGCCCTTAAAATGGAGAGTACTGGAATGAGTAGCAAAGAACTCCTTCTAAAGTCTCTGCTTTAAGTGTTCCCAGGGAAGTCCTCTCTCTCTCTCTCTCTCTCTCTCTCTCTCTCTCTCTCTCTCTCTCTCTTCCCCCCCCTCCTCTCTCCCCTCTCTCTGTCTCTCCACACACACACGCATATATATATAGCATATATTATACATATATGCACACACACATATATATTATATATCACCCATGTGATTGATATATAGATATAATATTATCTCTTGCAATAAATGACATGTTATACATGTGTGATATAGTACCAGCCCAATCTGGTTCAGCCTGATCTAGTCCAATTCAGGAAAATCCAATCTGGTCCAATCCAGCCCGATCTAGTTCAGTCCAGTCAATTGTGGTATTAGTCGAATCTGGTCCAGTACTGTCCAATATACATGCAAACAATTTAAATGATTATGCTTGCATTATTTATGCTATGTATTGTATATTACATATCCTAAATATGTATCATGTAAGTTATATGTGTTATATATGTTATAGCACTATTCCAAATGCTGTATTTATTAGTCATACATATCTGTTGTATATTACACATATATGTATATAGATATAGCTATGGAAATGATGCACATATAGATATAGATAAATGAATAGCTATAAATGCATGTATAGATGCCCTATTCCTTCCCTCAAGGTCCTTCATCATTCTGGTTGTCTTCTTCTCCAGCTTGCCGATATCCTTCTTAAACTTGGATGCCCAAAAGATAACACAGCAACTTTGGCAATTGGTAATAATTAAATTTGCTCCAGATTAAAAGTTGTAGCAGCTGTTTCTTGAAGGTTCAGGTAGCCTTCAATAATCATGGTCCCCTCCAGTAATCTGTCCTATTCTTGCTCTGTAGAAATGGACAACAGCCATGAATTATTATTTCTGTCTCATCAAATAGCATTTGTAAAGTGTACACTGTTACATGGCACTGTTGGAGGTGCTGTTGAAAGGGAGTTAAGGTGCAGCAAGATGCCTGCCTGCTAAGAATTTAATAAACTAAGCAATTACTGATAGTTAAACACTGTTGGGTTGTATTTTCTTATGTCAGAAGACTGCTGTGAATTCAGGAAAGCATACATTACTGCTGTGAAACAATCCCTACTTCTGAACTTTAAGGGGTTGTTTCTATGGGGGTAATTTTTGAGGGGGGGGCAATAGTAGCTCAAGTCTGAGGGTCATTTACAGAACTATACTGTATGTAATCACAAAGCAGATTTGTGATAGGGAGTATAATTTGAAGACTTTATGTAACACATTAAAAGTGCATGGTAACACAATGTCAGACAAATTTAATGCAAATTTATCTTTAATAGGAATAGGAGAATAGGAAATTGTCTGTATCCTTTCATATCCAGTCCCTAAACTCTAATGTCTTTAACCAGATTCCCAAATTTGGCAGGAGGCAAAGGCTAAGACGTACATTTCATTGAAATCTTGGACTGTAGTTTTAGAACCTTAGGTTTTAGAGCAAGATGGATGATGAAAACCTGTGGTTGCCATGGAATAGTTAATAATGATTATCGGCTTAATTTTGCAGTGTAAAATCACTTACTTTTGGGCTGCATTGTTGCAAACAAACATTTAGAGATGAATTAAAGAGGCTCAGGCATTCAGTTTTAAAAATAGGAACTTATTTATGTTACAATCTTTATTTCAAACCAAAGGGTCTTTTTGGCCTCATTTAAGGCCATTCCTGCCCTCTAATAGTAGGGTACACTAAATGATGGCTAAACCCTACCTGTGTTTAACACTCCTTCTAATATCAAGCAGAGAAACAGTAGTAAAGGGGGTGGGAATGTTGGAGGTTGGTTTATTTATTGCCATAGGAAACTGAAGGGCAGAAGGATAGGGAATTGTTCCTGAAGAGTGACAGCACCACACAGGAATGGCAACCATGGGAGATGTATGCCAAGGAAACATATCAATGGGGAAGAGCATAAGGGGGTATCCTCCCCTGGCCCCCTTCCCACAACTCCCAATACTGTGTCCAGCTCTATCAGCATGCTAGGGGCTCAAACACGCAACAAGCAGTACACTCTTATCCAAGACCTCAAACCATTCAGAGCTCTAATTTATATGGAGTTTATACAAAGAACTAATGTGGCACTAATAAGAGATCCATCATCCATGAGGCAAAGCAGTGGGGTATTGCCTAAAACACTGAAATCAGAGTATTTTCTAAGATGACTGTTAAGGAATGAGGGACAGAGACCCAACAATGTTCACTATGCTACCATAAGCCTTTGCCTTGAGGGTGGGGGACAATGTCCAGGGTCTCTGGGTCAGTTGACTCTTAGCATACATGCATCCTGGGGATGGAGACTATGCCAGTCAAATTAATTTTGTGTTCACAGAAACCAGTCTTATGTGTAGATTCAGCTGAAGTTCAAACCCTTTATTTTGAAGCAAGAGAGTGTTTACTATTTGCTTGCTTGGAATGAAGATATTCTTGTTAGGGTGAATTTTTTATTTGAATTGATACTTTTAGGTAGTCCTGCTGTTCATCTATAAGACTTGCAGCATGGCATAGATTTATTTGTGAAATACATTTCCAGGGCATGGGTTCTAGGGCTGGTTAATTGCCCCTTTACAGCCTGGCACTTCCAGATTTGTTTCAGATTATTCTCTTTCATGCATTCTATATCCAACAAGTCTGGTACACATGCCATTCCCTGTCCAGTACATCCCATTTCCCATCTTTCCTCCCATGTTTTTACATAGGCTCTCCCTATTCACAGAATATATTACCTACTTAGCTCTACCTCTTAGTCTTCTTGGTTCCATTCCAGTCTCTTCCCTTGAGCCACCTCCTATAAGAAGTCTTTCCTGAATTTTATTAGTTGTTAGTTCTTTCTCCCTCCTAAAATCATCATGTGTATATTTACCTGTTTCATGTTGCATCCTTCCAGCCTTCTTCCCCAAAGCAGGATGTAAGCTCTTGGCAAGTAGGGACAATTCTTTGGTTTTTCTGTTTCCCTAGTGCTTAGAAAAATGTCATTCACATAGCAATTCTTAATAAATCAATATGCTCAGAAAATTGAACCTTTGTTTCCAAGTCCAGTATTCCTTCATCTATGTCCATACCACATGGAGGGGTCATCTTCAGTCATCCTGATCTATATCTTGCCACAGGACCCAGATGGTTGGAGAAGGTGAGGCTGATGACCTTGCACAGCCCTCCCTCACTTAAATCCAATTCACTTGCAAGACATGGCATCATCTTCCTGATTTGATTCTTCTTTGAGAAGGAAGGTCAAAACAGCTTAAAAGCTTTTTGGGTTGGATTGTATTAGAAACTTTGGTGGAAACTAGCTTAGGTCACATCTGTGGGCACACATTTTGGAATGTGTTGGTGGTTGGGTGGGAAGATTACATGCAGAAGGAATTTTAGGGACTTTGTAGCCTCACCCAATAGGTAAATAATTTAGCAGCAATATAGAATAAATAATTTTCAATCCTA
This sequence comes from Petaurus breviceps papuanus, assembly GCF_028583685.1. Lineage (NCBI taxonomy): Eukaryota > Metazoa > Chordata > Mammalia > Diprotodontia > Petauridae > Petaurus > Petaurus breviceps. The sequence continues at coordinate 19,450,176 of NW_027187348.1, read as the reverse complement.
CCACTGTTGCCACCTCTAATCCCTATAGAACATGTGTGTTTTCAACCAATTATTTGGTCTAATTCTCTGTTTCATTGCACAGGATTTTAATATGTAGGAGGCAGAAGAGATAATGGAGTCTAGTCCCTGTAAAAGCCTAAAAAAATGCCAGGGCACAATTTTCCACATTGTACGTATTGGCATCTAGTTTATAGGAACAAATGGAATAGGCATTTCTTAAAGGGAAATGTAAACATGACATTAGATTTTGGTGCCCCAATTTCATGGCTGCTGGGAGCTGACAGCAACTCCATAAAGGTTAAACATGTGTGTTTTGGACTGTCAGTAAAATTAAGTCTTCCACCAAGTGCGTGGCACTACAGAAGACAAAGGTTTATCTATGTGAATAAACTGAATGTACAGCTCAATACATTTATGTTTGTAGAACTCTTTAAAGCATTATAAAGTCTGGCGAATTACAATAAAAATGCAGATGGAGCTATCAGAATCATCAAGCTGCCTGCTTGTATTCAGAGGCTCTCCAGAGCTGGCAAGGTGATGTCAGGAAAGTTAAACTTGAAGAATGAGGCTTGGTTTTCTAAATGAGATCAGGGAAAAAGGAAGGAAAGTTAATAGGAGAAATCAAGACTGAAACAATCAACATTACTGGTCTGTTTACCATGGAGACTGAAAATCATAACTTTCTGCCATATTCTAAAATTGCTCTGTCAAGAAATTCACATTGTTGGACACTTTAAAAAATTTTATTTACCCTTTAATACATCTGCTGTTAGTACAACTTTTCAGTATTTTGAAATTATATTGTTGTTAATACAAAATAGGAATCTACCTCTATGCTTCTTGCTAGCAAAATGTCCATTAAAGATTGCCTTTCTAAGATGCTTTTGGAAAAAGAGCCCAAATCCTTCTTGTTGTCTTGTTACATGGATATAATGACTTCTGAGAATCCCGGATGCCACCTCTGTTTGAGGAATTAATTAGGGGAAAAATGAAAAATAGGTTTAAAAATTCACAGCTAGCCTCTGGTGGATAATTTTTCATCCAATCCCCTTTGTAAGAGCCTGTAAGTGCCAGGCATAAGTGTGCCTGTATGGATGGATATATATAAAAGAACATCTTTACCCCCTCCATAATGAAAGTTGTTTACAGATATTATTGGCATTTTTCATGGAAACTGATGATTCTTTTTACCCATTCTTTTCACATTTTCTGACTTTCACCTTCATTGTCTTCCTAGAATTGGCTTTTCTTTTTTGTAGTGATTGTGCACATGAGATACTCAAAACCACATCATAGAGTCAAAGTTGCAGAGCTAGAAGGGATGTCAGAGTCCAACTCCATCTTACATATGAGGAAACTGAGGCCCAGTGAGGTGGAAGTGACTTGCCCAGAGTTACACATGTAATAAGTGGGAGAGCTGGGATTTGAATCAGAGTCTTTTGTCTCTGAATCCAATTTTCCTTCCACTATACCATGTCCCATAAAGCAGCTAATATTTGTACATTTGGAGTAATGGGAGTCAGTTATTTTTCAGATTGATCTTTACAGATAGCAAGATATGTCTGTTCAGATTTACCTGTACTAGTACATATCTGGGTATTGTATATTAATATTACTATCGTTCTCTGCCACAGAAGCCTTACTGTGATTTGTCATCAAGGCATGGGGATGACTGGGTTCTTGAAGGTAATGTCAGTAGAGTGGAAGTTCTGACAGGTTCCACCACGATGATGGAACTTCCAGTGCATGTCAGTAGGCCTGTCAATAGATGGTATGCCTAAAGTCTGAGAGCCAGACCAGCTTAGATGAAGAGGTCCTTCAGCAGATGGCTGGCTACCAGCTGTTTTGATTTTCATCCACAACAGTTCCTGGAGGGCTTTTTACCAAGTTGGGAGAGGGTTAAGAATTGCATCCATGGGCAGAGTTCCCCTGCTGGCTGAGTCATACATTCTCAAAGTGTTGAAACATTGAAGTATGTAGTCTAGGAACTTCTATTTGGGGGATAGAAAGGAGGAAGGCAATTCCTCATACGACTTAATGGTGGCATGGAATTTTCTTTCCTTAAATATTGTTGTCATTAAGGTATTTAAGATGTAATATTTTCCTCATCACATCAGCATTTCTCACTGCAAAACACTTTTAGAGAAAGCAACCCTTTGGCACAGTATAAGCCAGGACTGAAGTCTATAATATGTTTGCATTTAAACAAAAAGTATATAAACATCACTGTGCTTCAAGAATACAAAAAATTGGTTATACTTTTTGTGAATTAATCTTTAAGTAAGTGAAATATGTTCTGGAATGCAATGTATATTCTGAATAGAATGGAGATAGTTCATTTTACCCAATCTCCTCATTCCCACAAACTTCCAAAGCCTGATCGTGAACCATTTGGAAACCCAAACTCTCTAACAGGAGGACGTAGGTGTCTTCAACTTGGAAATTATAAAATGAAGGCAGAGGAAGATGTAACTCTTGGTGAAACCTACATCTATTGATTGATATTTGCTGTTCCCTAAGTCATTTCATCTTTAACTGGAGCATATCCTCTTGAGTTTCCTCAGAGAAACATTTAAAGCTTATTATATTCATTAAGAAAACATTACATTCTTGTTACTTTTTCTGCTTTAATACTGTACAAATTATGCATCTATTATATTATTTTCAAAATAGTTGCTGACATAATATTTCAAAGATTCTATTTACTAAAATACTATTCCAGGGTATAAGAAAACATTAAATGGTTTTATTTAAGGAATGAATTAGTTAGGTTAATACTAGAAGCATTTTTCCCATCTCTTTATATTTTTCATTTCTTCCTCCTCCTCTCATTCCCTATTCCCTTTCCTACTTTGACTTCTCACTCTCTCTGCCATTTTCCTTCTGTCTCTCTTTTTTCTTCTTTTGGCTTGGCTCATTAGACCTGTCTATGCTTTTTTTTTCTTTTTCTCTTTCTTTTTGATGACTTCTCCATTTCTAATATAATACAGTGGTTTCTTTTAAGTGAATGTCATATTCTAACCTCTATCCTCTGCAAATGCTTTAGGCTTCAAGTACAATGGAACCTAAATGAAATACACATATACCTACACATATACCCACCAAAACAATCCATAATTCACAGTTAGCATAAGTATGGGAAATCAGATTCTGTTAACACTAGCTGCATGCTACATTATTTACTAAAGTATGAAATCATTGTAAGAGAGGAAGTATTGAATCATAGGCTTCATGACTAGTATCCCAGTCATCTGGTGGTTGCTCTAAGCAAAAATGATTAGCTTTTTTCCCCAATTGCTTAATTTTTTTTTAATTAATGCTCAGAGAATTTCTATATGAATGGAGCCAACTAATAAGAGAGATAAAGAGACATAGAGCACCAGATAGGCTGCCTACGTAGTAGTAAGTCTTGGTCATTCTGGATGATGCTACTATGAAATAAATTATTACTGCAAAGGAAATAATAGGTAACAAAGTGAATCAAAAACACTGGAGATCGGCAGCAGCTTATTCATAGACTTTGGTTATTCACTTAATTGAACCTTATGGGAGGTGGAGGCACGAAAGAAAGCTCAGAAGTTACGCTGTTTGGTCTATCTGGAGAACAGCGGGTTGGGTTTGTTCTTCATCAGACTGTTCTGTCTCTCCAATGGTGAGTCTGTAGTGGTCATCATGGCTCTTTTGAGAGTATTCCTGGGCCATTTCAAACTCTTCGTCTTCAACAATTGACAGCTCAATGTTCTTTGTTGCTGGGTTGCTCTGTCTTGTGGCAGGCTTCTCCTGAACATCACTGGCTGTATTCTCTTCCACCTGAGCTGTAGGGAAAGACGTGTCTGATGGGACCTCAGTGAAAGAACCCTCTTCATTCTCAGTCAGGGCCTGATCACTGGCTGGTGTCTCCCCGCGCTTGGTCTCTTCTTCAGCAGGATCCTCTCCTTCATGATCTTTCTTCCGACCAAAAGTAAGGGGAGATATTTTGAAAGGGGAGCTTTTCCCTGATGATGTTTTCTGGTGGTTGGTGGTGAAAGATTTCTTAATCTTCTCCCTTCTCTCCACGGATACAATCTTTGTACCCAACTTGTTCATCTTTTTCTCAATATTTTGGCGAGAAAAAGCTTTCTTGAGGCTATCCACTTTCTTGAGGCTTGATCTTTTTATTTTCTCGGCCCTGCTTTCTTCCACCTTTTCCTCAGTACTGTCTTCCAGGGCATCCTCTTCATTAGGTATTTCATCATCTGATGACAGGTTCACAGTATGCAAGGTCTCTTCCAGGGACTTGTTCTCATCCACGGATTCTTCCTTTCCTTCTGTTATGCTGGGAACGGGCTCTTTTGCAAACACACTGGTGGGGATCTCATTTTCTTCCTGAAAAAAAGAAAAAGATGTTAATAAACATTTCATAGTCAGCACCATACACACTTTGCAACCAGTGTTCACTTCTGAACCATGTTACTATCTTTTGACAACTGATGAAAACCATGCCTTTTTTTCTGTTGCATCAATGCATGTAGACAGCAAAAGGTCATTCTAAACTCACTGACCCATTCTCCTCTGCCTGTTGAGTGGAAATACTTCTATATTCATAGGATGAGATGATGGATTCAGAGCTAGAAGGGACCAATTATCTTAACTATCACCCCCATTTTATAGATGAGAAAACTGAGGCCCAGAGAGGTTAGGTGAGTCGCCTATCACCACACAGGCAGTAAGTGTGAGGGAACTGAGGGGATTAGGACAATTAGCAAATGGTTAATTGTGGGAATTGCGTGAACCACACTGACTTCATCTTGTGACTCAATTCTAGAGCCAGCTTAGTTCCCTTTCTATTCAATTATGAGTCTAGTCCAAATTTCGTCCTGTGAGAAAACTTTATTCAAATTTGAGAACCAAAAGAAAACCTTATTGCACTGTTTGAAACTAGCCCTGTGTGGCTGGGAAACTGGATCACCTCTCCCTACTGCTTAAGTTAAGAGACCCTTAACCAAGAACCTAGATTATGCTGATCAGAAGCCTGGTCAGATCCAAAGATGGATGAAAGGAGGTTTCTCACAATTGCAGATCTCAAACAACTAATATGTCTTATCTGAAACTTGGCCCCATATTGATCAATCTCCCCTCCCAATTTGGAAAGTCCCTAATCTTTTATCCAATTTGAAATCAGATTATTAATTATGTAATGTTGCATTGTTTCCTTTTAATTAATTGGCCTTATTTGATTGTTTTTAATATATAAAAGTCCATCTATCTCTTTCTTAGAGGTCCAGGCCTCAGCTGAGGAAGGGGCCTGGTGCCACTTTGTTGGGCAATTGGCATACATTGATTAATAAATCGATATGCTCAGAAAATCAAACCTTTGTTTCCCCAGTCATCTCATATTTTATGTCACAATGAGAACACCTAAGATTTGAACCCAGCTTCCAAACCAGCACTATTTTCACTGTAGGACACTATTGCATAATGGATTTGAACCCAACTCAGTTGACTCCAATATTATTCTTAGAATATTTGGAAATAAGATCTGAGCAGTGGGATAACTTCAGCATTTATATTTAAGTAGAGAAGGTATTATGTTTACTATGTGAGAAATAGTACTGTCAGAAGGAGTCCTAGACTGAGTTCTAGAAGTTCTAGCCTGGTTCTGCTATTAGATATGTTAATTAGATTAGTAATCAATTGTATATGCTAGTTATTTAGTGTCATTAGTTAGATATAATTTGGTACTTGGCACAGTGCCTGGCACACAGTAGGCACTTGATAAGTATGTATCGACTGACTAGTTGATATGTGACTAGGAATAATCACACATTTTTTTCAATTGTAAAACTGCAAAAATTACTTTCCCTTTCAATATTCTATTAATAAATCTGGAAAGAACTTACTTTAACTTATTTTAATTTATATCTTCAGAGGAACCTAACAAAATAGGTCAATTGACTTTATTGTGATTTAAAATATGTTTAGTTAACAAGGTGGTTGGTTCACTGATGATTATGCTTAGCCTTTTGCAACAGATTAGGACCATAAATAAAATATGGCATTTATAGTGACTCTTTTAAAATAACTTTAATTATTATTATTATTTTTTAAATTGCACAGTATACCTTTTTTAGTGCTTAGGCAGATATAGGAAAATTCTCCTATGATTTTTCCATTACATTTCACCTTTGAATATCAGATCTATGGTTCTGATAGACCATGTTAGGTGAATGGGATTGCACACAAATCATTTATGTGAAGCAGTTAGTTGGTACAGTGGATAGCTCATTGGACCTAAGTCAGGAAATCTGAGTTCAAATCCTGCCTCAAATAATTTACTAGCTACATGATCTTGGGCAACATCTCTTGGCCTTAGTTTCCTCATTTGTAAAATGGCTATAAGAATAGCAACTACATCACAAGATTGTTGGGTCAAGTGAGAGAGCATATGTAAAAAGCTTTCTAAACTTTAAAGCACTATATAAAATGCTAGCTATTTGGAATGGAGAGTGGAATTCTGAAATGCCTGGTACAGAGGTCAGAAGAAAAAAGCTACTTTGCTAATTTGACTAACTGGTTTGACGACCTGGAAGTCTTGGGGACCTGTGGAGGGGACCTAGGAAAGGCAGAGCAACTGGAGAACCCATTGTAAGGATACTAATGTGAATAATCAGGGGGTCTTAGAGCTAAGAATAAATTAGCAAGACAGCTAACGGTAGTCAGGGGGCTGGGTGCCAATAAAGGAAGATGCTGTAGGTAAGTATTTGTCCATGGTATAAGCAGAAATCTAAGAAGTGGACTATAAATATCTCCCCTAACTAGTTTAGCTGTATCTGCATCCTTAAGTATATTAATTCAATATGTTCCCTGCTTTCACTTCTAACAAAATGATTGCTATTAAAAAGAAGGTACTTTATAAAGAATCAAAACACTTGATCTTTCTGCTTTTCTCCTTAATGTACATTTTACAAGACTAGTTATAAAATGCAAGATGATTTTATAGTTGATTTTTCAACTTTCAACTTTTCTGTCCTTTTCATTGTCTTTCTTCAGCTTTAAGAAAACTGATTGGCTTGGCACTTTTGGAATTATTCACGTAACACCAACTAACTGTAGGATAGAGGCAGGAAGAAAAATAATTCCACTCTTCTGTAAGGAGAAAGGGCATGTTATGCCACAGTTCTTTGATGCTAACTATAAAAATAAATTGAGGGAGAACAGAGATAATCCAGAAAGAATTGGATGTGTTTCTGAGCAACTGAAAGGGAGATATGTATACTTGGCAAACCTTGGCCAGTGCAAGTATTTTGTTATGACTGTGGTCTCTGTGTGTTCTGCTCATATTGATCATTGTTAACTTGGTCACTTTTTGTGATGATTGTGAAGATAAATTTGTTTTATTATGAGAATTTGTGTGTGTGTTGGGGGGAGGGAAGACTTCAGAATATTTCATTTCAAAACAGAGAAAACACTGATATCTTGTTCAAGTGATATGCATGGTCTTGGACAGCCTTTCTGTCTTCTTTCCTCCACTCTCCACTCTTGCCCTCCTGAAGATTTTTAATAAGCAATAGGCATAGTTTTTACATTGAAAATTTTTGCTAAGGTGGGTGGGAGATAATATTTTGTGCTTCAAATAGCAGGTAGAATGGAAAGAAATAAGCATTTATTAAGTTCCTACTGTGTACCTGCCATTGGACTCTAAGAGCTTTATAAATACTTCACTCGATCCTCTAACAATCCTGGGAGGTAAGTGCTATTATCATTCTCATCTTACAGTTGAGGAAACTGAGGCAAATAGAAGTTAAGTGAATTGCCCAGGGTCACACATCTAGTAAAGGTCTGAAGTTTAGGTCTTTCTGACTCTATGTCCAGCACTCTTATCTACTTCACTACCTAGATGCTTCTAGATTGGTCTATTTTGGTTTTTCATTCTGCCTAATGGATAAGGGAATTCCTGTTCAACTACTACTTAGGAAATCAACTCACTCCAAGATATCAGTCTTGAGAGCATTGTCACAAGATTTCCCCTTCCTTGGAGTTTTCTATCCTTAATCACCTATTGGTGCTGGAATGCCAGGGCAATGTCTTCTCTGTGCAGCTTCACAATTTGCCCAGGTTTCAGTAAATAAAATCTCTCTCCCTCCCTCCCTCCCTCCCCTCCCCCACTCTGTGTGTCTCAGTCTCTCTCTCTCTCTCTCTCTCTCTCTCTATATATATATATATATATATATATATATATATATATAATATATATATATATATATATATATATGTGTGTGTGTGTGTGTGTGTGTGTGTGTGTGTGTGTGTATTATATACCTTATTTTAGACAAAAATCAGATTCATTCAGGAAATAACTGATGCTTCCTAGAAGTGCGACTATGAATAAGTCACCTAGCCTGTGAAATGATGATATAATACTTGTATAACCCATCTTACAGGGTAGTTATAAAGATATAATAAGATAATATATGTATTCTGCTTTGTAAATCTTAAATGTCTACACAAGTTCAGCTATTATCATTAAGCTCTGAATGGTATTTCAACGGTGCTTTCAATCTTGCCAAGGATTTTACGCTTTTGCATTTGAGCCCTGCAACACCTCTGTGAGATGGGTACTAAAGGTATCCATAGCCTCATTTTACAGATGATGAAAGCGAGGCTCAGCACGTTTAAGTGACTTGCCACTGCCACTGCTAGTAGGAGGAATTTGAACCCAGGGCTTTAACACTCCATCAATTACACTGCCCTGCTTCATCAACTCTCACTAGAATTGTTATGCCTTTGAAATTGCCTCAAATATAGGCAGAGTATGTGACTGTTTCAGGAGATCACTGGGCAGCAGCTTGGGGGGGGGTCTCAGAAGCACATGCAGTAAACAGTAAATTGGCTGCTAGATTCATTTTCAAAGAGGTCGTGGGTTTTCAATTGTTGCTACTGACGCTGTGACTGTTGGCCTCAACCCTTCATGAGGATACTTGTGTTCTTTGTTTCTTTTTTTTTTTCAAATGGAGAGAGAATTAAACTACCTTTTAAACATAAATGAAAGATATACTTGAAGTATGAAAACTAGAAAGGATGGAAAGTACTCTTGAGAAGCAGCATTTTAACCTCCACATTAGCTTGTTTGCTACTTTCATTGATTTACTTGAACTAATAGCCTTAACTGTGCATGTGAGTGATTGTTCACCTACCTAGAGATGGCCAAAGTACTGGGCATTTCCCCTTGGCTTGAATTCCATTGCGGGCAAACTGTGATGACACATGGGCACACCTATATGATCACAGTCATTCTGTGTCTAACACTGGAAAACTGAATAGTTTGGTATTCTAAAAATGTAGATGTTTTGATGGGAGCCAGAAACCCTGCTTTCTGCAATGGACCATGTCATGGTGCCTGGTGAATGACTTAAGATCTCTTTCTCCCATTTGCTATACTTATTCTAGGGATGTTATATTACTCACAGGGGATTTGAGAGCCATAGTTTTATGCTTGGAATGTTATTGGTATTTAATGATCTGCAAGTACTATTCCAAAAAATGGTAAAAAAAAAAATGCTCATTTGTTATATGAAATTCAGTTCAGTGAACTTGTGTTATTTAGACCCTGGTTTTTTTTTTTTTAAAGCAGATTGTAGAGGAGAGAAACCTGGCCTTCGAGTAAGAAATTTAGATCTGCATTCTAGTCCTGCCTATCATATATTTAAGCTGAATGACTATAAGCAAGTCACTTTATATCTCAATATCACAATCAGCTTTCTAAGACTAATATAAGTTGCTGAGAAGTTGGTGATCTGTTTTGGTAGAAGGACTTTCCACATTTAGAATTCTCTAATAAAGAAGTTATAAGTCTTTGTTATGTATAAGTTGCAAAATGGACAAAATATCAAACATACAAATATTTATAAAATCCAGAATGTTTGTCCTTAAGAAATCTATTATATGCTAACTGTCTGGTTTCTTTTAAAATATTTGTACCTTTTTCTAGCTTGTTTTTATTTTTTTCTTCATATGAACAGCAGCTGGTACAGTGCCTTACATAAAGCAGGTACTTAATAAATGTCTGTTAAATTAAATTGAGTCAAGGTATAGATTGTAAAGAGGATAAAATCATTGGCTAAAATCATCCTCATCCCTTAGAGAGCTAACTGTAATATTAATAAGGCATGTGTACAACACGCACTCATCATTATTAAGCAGTCTTCCATCTTTTAGAGAATTGAAATTTCATTTCATTTTGTTGTTGCCATTCAATATTTTTAAAGTCCTTTGTTAAATATTTTGTTTCATTAAAAATAAGTGTGTTGGGGTGGCCAGGTAGCACAGCAAGTAAGAGCACTGGCCCCAGAGTCAGGATGTTCTGGGATCAAACACTTAGCACCCACCTAGAAACACCTGGCTAAGTAACCTTGAGCAAGTTACTTAACCCCAATTGCTTTAAAAAATTATGTTAATTATATAAAATCTAAACGATATTGAATCGTTTTAATAATAACAGTAATACTAGCTAATGATAGATCCATAAGACTAACAAAATCATATATATATATACATATACACATATATAATCTTATTTAATCCTTGAAACAATCTTAGGAGAAAGATACTATTATTATCATCTCCATTTTATAGATAAAGAAACTTAGGCAAGAGTGGTTAAGTGACTTGCTCAAGGTCACCCAGCTAGTGACTGTCTGGGGCTGTACTTGAACTTAAGAAATCTTTCTGACACTAAATAGGGTACTCAACCTTTGCATTATGTCACCTACTCCAAGTAGAAGAGTAAAATAATAATAATAACTAGAATTTGAGCAAACTGAAGCAAACAGGTTAAGGGACTTGTCCAGGGTCACACAGATATTATCTGAGACCAGATTTGAACTAAGATCTTCCTGTCTATAGGCCCACTACCCAACTGCCTCAGTCCACCACAATGAAACATTAGACTCTATTTTGTCTTTATTTGACAATTCAAGTATGCTTTTTATTACTGATAAATTTACTTCCTTCAAGTCTCAGCATTTTTGCTGGCTCCTGGTTTCCTCATCTACATAATGATATCCATCCAGAACCTGGAGGAATAAGAGAGTGGGCCTAGATGATTTCTGGGGTCACTTCCAACGTCAACATCCTTTGATTCTGTGATCTACACATAACATTACCCACCCCTAAGAAACAACTAGGGGGGCGGCCAGGTGGCTCAGTGAGTAAGACCACCGGCTCCAGAGTCGGGATGACCTGGATCAAATCTGGGCTCAGATACTCAGCACCACACCCAGAAATAACTGGCCGTGTAAACTTGAGCAAGTTACTTAACCCCAATTGCTTTAACAACAACAACAAAAAAGAAACAACTAGGGAAAGATCACAGATTTACTCCTCTGGTGAATTAATAATTGATCTTATGTTTCATGTAATAGCTTACACTGGGGCAGCTAGGTGGCACAGTGGATAGAGTGCCAGGCCTGGAGTCAGGAAGACTCATCCTCCCAAGTTAAGATTTGGTCTCAGATGCTTACTAGCTGTGTGACTCTAAGCAAGTCACTAGACCCTGCTTGCCTCAGTTTCCTCATCTGTAAAATGAGCAGGAGAAGGAAATGGCAAACCACTCTAGTATCTTTGTCAAGAAAATCCCAAATAAGGTCATGAAGAGTCAGACACGATAGAAAAATAAATAGCCAACACACAGACTTTAAGACACATTGAAGAACATTTTTCATTTGTGTAGTTTAAACTTATATAGCCTACAAAAACAAAGGATTGATATTAATTTTAAAAGGTTGCATCCGAGTTTCTAGTATATGAGATAATGTAAAAAACACTATCTGGGGTGTATCAACCATAATCAGTTATTCACATAAAGAGCTGCAGGCCAGAGTTGACATTCTGTAAATGTAAATAATAACAAGGAAAACTAGGGTTTGGTTGAATTTAGAAATGAAAAGAATATCTAGCATTCCCAGGCTGAAGGTCCTATTATGCAGATGCTGATCAATGAGATTAACCATCTAGGGGCGGGGCATATAAAGGCGTTTACATGACAAAATTTTTCTCTTTCAACTAACTGTGAGAATGTAGAGGGCATACTTTTAAAAAAATCTACTTTTGAAAGGCCTACAATCCAAAGTAATTTCCCCAAATTTTGGTCTTATATATTGATACGAAATAATGAATATTTAAATATACTTAGGAGAAGGGATATTTGTTGGTTTCTCAATTCTTTCATAATGTTCCTGTTGCAAATAAAAAGAAACTATTTTCTTCTTTTTCTCAATGCCATAATTTTATGAATATGCATGTTTAACTCATCTGTTAATTATCTAGTTTTCTCTCCTGTATTTGAAAACACTTAAAATGTGCTTATAAAAAATGAAACATTTCTATAATCTTAAAATGACAGCTTTTGGTGACTCAGTTCACTATAGACTTCTTTTTGGTCTTTCTAATTAAAAATGAAATATCTTCATCCTATAGAGTTTGAACAGACTTGCCTAGAAATGTACTGTGTGTCCATCTGGTAGTAAGCAAATTATACAGAAAAAAAATCAGTATTGGTCTCTATTTCAATCTCAGTCACTGATTTAGAGATGGTAATGACTTTGATGATCATCTAGATCAATCACTTTATTTTACAAGTGAGGAAAGGGAGATTTGAGAAGTAAAGTGACTTGTCCAAAGTCACGTAGACAGTAAGCAGCAGAGTCAGAATTTGAACCCAGATCTTTTGATTCTAAACCCAATGTTCTTTCCACTGTACCACACTGCCTCTTCACTCGTATTTTATTTATGGTGTGTTTGTGTATGTGGGTATATATACATTTACATATATGTGTATGTCTATACATACATATATAGATACATGTATACACACAGACATATATGTATGTATATCAGAAAAATTGTGGGCTATTCCTAAGAAAAAGCAACAGTACCCCAAATTTAACTAGTTTTTTAAATGCGATAAGTTTAAGGGTGAAATATGTCTTTTAAGAAACACACAGCTGTGATTTCCTAGAATAAAAAAATAACCTTTTACAAATGTATTTTAGAAGGAATGTATGCTTTTAGTGAAGTTTCTGAGTCTATGGAGTCACAGTAGGACTTCACAAATGATAAATTTAATGCTATATTAGTGATCCTGAATGCACTCAAAAGAGCCATAGATTTTTCTTTTCTGACTCTTTTCATTTATTTGTACATTAAGTTCTTTTCTTAAACCAGAAAATTGGGGGTTTAGAATGGAGGAAGGAGAAGGTGGGGCAGGGAAAAATATAGCATGAAGTTTGAGTGCTTTAAAAGTGGCAAAAATTACAAACCAAGTGAAAAATGTAAGATTGTACTTGATGCATTAAGTATTTTAAAATAAATACATTTTGGGTTTTCATTTTTGTAGCAATAACCTGTTTCTCCATGCTCTGTCGCGGGCCCTCTTCTCTGTTCTCCCTATACTATTCTTCTTGGTGATCTCCTTAACCCTCCCAGATTTGACTATGTTCTTTATACAGTGACTCTCTAATGCATAAATCAAGTGATAATCTCTCTCCTGAGCTTCAGTTATATATCAGATTACCTGCTCATTGATTATCTCCTAGACATCTTCACCTGGGTATCCTGTAGACATGTGAACCTTAACATCTTTAACATGGAACTTATCTTCTCTAATTCACGCACTTCGCCCTGCCCCATTTCAAGCTTCCTTATTTCCACTGAGTGCTCCATGATTCTAATCTTTCAGGTTTGCAATTTTGGGGTCATCCTTAATTCTTCTCTCTCCCTCAGTCTCTATATCTAATCAGTTGCCAAGTCTTAATAACTCTATGTTTGTAACAGTGATTTCCATTCATACAGTCATCACCTACCCCCTAGATTAGGACTCCTTTACCTATTGCCTGGACTATGTTGAGAGCTCCTTAATTAGTGTTCCTGTTCAAAGTTTGTCCCTTCTCTCTACTTCTACACAAGTACCAAATGCACAGATATGACCATATCACTTTCTGGTTCAAGAATATTCAAGTCTCACACCCCCACCCCTTCTTCCTCCCCATTGCCTCTAGGATAAAACACAAACTCTTTCCAACATGGTTCCAATCTATCTTTCCAGATTTATTTGGCATTGTTGACCTTCATGTACTTCATCATGTATCCAACCTGTCGTAGTTGCCATTCCCTGAACTTAGCATTTCATCTCCTGTCTACCCTGTCTTTGTACAGTCATTGCATTCTCACCACCTCTGCCTCTGAGCATCTTATGCTTCCTTCAAGGCTTCCTTTACCTGCCACTTCCTACCAGAAGCCTTTCCTGGGGGTACCTCCCCAGGAGTCAGTGCTCTTTCTCATCTTTAACTATCATGTATTAATCTGTTTTGGTACCGCCCTTTAGTAGAATGTAAGCATGTTAAAGTCAGGAACTTATATTTTAAACATATTTCTAGCACCTGGCATGGAGTTTTCATGTAGTCAGAACTTAATCAATGTGTGTATGTTGTGTCTGTTGCAACTGCCTTATACCATGCTTGGAATACTTCATTGTAGGGAGTGACCCCAGAATTTTGCAGCAAATGGGATCACATACATCATCTTGACAGATGCCAATTCCAGTAAGGTAACATTAGTACAATGCATGGCATAGTCTTGGAAGGGGGGGGTAAAAAAGCCCAAACCAAATAAGAAACATCCCATAAGAATGGATATCTGGAGATCCTGGGTAGGGTGTGTTCAGCCCTTCACTTAAGGACCTTACTACTGACAATGTGAACGGCAACTGGGATTTCTAGGTGGAAAAAGCTCAGACCCACTGAATCTCCCATGGCATGGTTCCTGGTCCAGCATTCCTAAACTTAAGAGGTAACACACAGAGAGGCAGCCTGGGATCCTGTGTCAATGGACCTGGGTTCCCATCTCAGATCTGCAATTAACTTGGTATAACCCTGGGCAAGTCACTTAATCCTTTTAGGCTTTAGCTATTAAATAATAATGTTATTCAAGGAGATGTCTAACTCTGAAGTCTTGGAAGAGAAGGGTCCCTTTTCTCTAAAGAGCTGTTTGATTGAAGTCTTTCTTGTTTGGGAACTCTGAAGTGGTCTGTTTAGCTAAAAGTCAAGACTGAACAAAAGGGCTGTATTCTGTCACTCTGACACCCTTAAAATACCTTTGCCATGGTAGCTGTGGGGAAGTGGAGGCCTTTCTTCCCATAGTAGCCAAGTACCTGAATTTGAGATGACCAGCCTGTACTGGGTCCCTTTAAATTCAGCCTTGGGCCTGAGGGCCTTAGTGTGGTTCCTACTCACAATGTGAAGTATTCTAACCACTCCAGACTGCTATTTCACACCTGTCACTCTAATGTCACAAGTGCCAGGAGACTGTGCCAGGGCCAGAGCAACACCCCAAACCTGTTTTAGGCAGCTAAGCAATTTCCCTTTCATGGTCTCTTTGTAATTCTCTTGTGCTATTAACTGATCCTGGTTCCTCAGAAGCTTTCTTGGACTGGCAGTGGTGTATGTGTCCAGGGAAATGTGACTTTTCTCTGCTAAGTAAATCCATTGTGTTTTCTCAATTGAGAGATGGGATGGAAAGTAATCTCTGCTTCACACTATGGAAAGGGAATTTCCTTGGGTGACTCATTCAAATGGGTCTGTGCATGTTTGGCTTTGTTTAGAGATCGAGATTTAATTTCAGAAATGCCACAGGAGCTGAGATTTCTAATATCTTTGGGGGGTAATAAAGAAAGGATTTCACATGGCTTAAGAAGGACTAGTTAACTGTATCTGTTTCAATTCATCAGATACATGAAGTTATTTCATTTGCATTAAAAGCTGAAAAGTTTCTGGACTGAAAAAAGCCTAGAAGGCACAGGAAGATATCTTCTGCCCAGGGCTTTACAATCCTAAACTGCAATTTGGGGAGGACAATGAGCACAGAGATGGAGTCTTTCCTTTTATGGAGGGAAGAAGAATTGGGTTCCTATCTGGCAGAGCTCACTCATTTAGACGAGGAAGGCTCCCTCGGTTTAAATCCAATTTTCAATGTCTCTCTCCGGTGATGAAGGCTGTCCCTGTGTGCATTTCACAATCAAACTGTTATAGCCTCCCTCCAGGACAGTTTTGAAATCCTTCCTTATTAACATGGTCACAACTGGACAGCCCCGAGGCTCGGGTGGCATTGACTCTAGTTGCCTGTGTGATGTCTGTGTTTAGTTAGGCGGAAGAACTTCCAGCACTGGGCAGGGCAGCCCCTGGATTATAAGTGCCCATTTCTGGCCAGATAATATCACACACCCAACCTCCCCCTCCCCAAATAACCACTTGCTCAGATAATTGAGTCATTTATAGAGATGCTGCATTTTGTGTAGTGATTTTTTTTTTCCCTGAGTGGACTTTTCTCTCAAAGGCATTGCTTTGAAGGGGCCTTTATTTCAAAAGACTATTACATGAGCATGTTTGGCTTTTGTTTTAAATTGTTATTTGGGAAATCTGACCAATGAAACGGACATCCAGTGTTTGCAAAGAGTTATGCTATTAGTTGTCAAAAGGTCATTTACTAAAAAGGGAAACAATACAATTGTCCAGGCTGTAAAAAACTCAAAGGAAAAGGAACAGTTTGGGAGATGGGGGAGGGAACTGAGTTTGCATGTTTGTTTTAAAGAAAGCAGGTATTTTAATAGGAACACAGTTCTTAATAGTCTGGGCTCCTACCTCAAACCTCAAATCGCTATCATCATGTTACCAAAGAGTAGTTGGAACAATTGTGGGAATTTGTCTCCTTGATAAAAATTCCCTGAGTATCTCCAAAAGTCAAGGCCCTCACTCCTCATTCACTTTTCATAGTATCAACAGGAAATATTAATAGATAACTGAATTTCTTTTAACTTGTACAGTCACAAAATGTATCAGATACTTTCAGGTTTTTACTTTCAGACCCAAACTCCCTATTTATCAGACTGGATTGGCCCAGAGCTGAGCAGCAAGATGCAGAAGCACAGACCTGGGAAAATCAAGATCCTGTGGACAGATTGCATATTAGACTACTGAAGGACAATAAAGGACAGTGGAGTGTGTGTGTGTGTGTGTGTGTGTGTGTGTGTGTGTGTGAGATGAGAGATAGAAAGAGATAGAGAGGTAGGGTTGATGTAAAAAAATATCTACATCTATATGTATATTAGAATAATGGATTACAGAAGAAATGATTATCACAGTGCAAAGAACATGAGATTTGGAGCTAGAGGAGGTAGATTGAAATTCTGGCTGTCTCTGTCTCTGACCTTGGGTAAATCACTTAATTTCTTTGGGCCTCAGTCTCCACCTGTAAAATGGTGGGAGGAGGTTGAATTAGTTATAAGGTTACTTCCAGACCTAAAACCCGGTAATGCTATGGAAAGGCCTCTAAACGGTTTGTCCAACTACAGTGCTTCTGCACGCAGGTATGTATGCTGTGTGAACACACCTTTGAGCATAGGTGTGAATGAACCTGGGAAGCACTAACCTGAAAGATGAGCACTTTAAAGTGGTTTCTCTTCAGGAGCTGGGCATGATTGCTCTCCAGTCTCTTCACCTGGGCACACTGGCGGTCCATGCGCTCCTTGACCTCGCGGGTGTGTGCACTGACTTTGCGGGATTTCTCCAAGAGTTTGCTGACTGTGTTGCTGGTGGAGGTCTGGTACTTGGACAGCTTAGTGAGGTCATTCTGGATGCCCTTGACGGAGCCCTCCAGGTTGATCTGCCGCTGCTCCATTTTGTGCTGGTTTTCCTGCACTGTGTCCAGCATATTCACCAGCTTGTCCAGGAGGGTAAGCACCGTGACAGCATTCACCTGGGAGCTCTCCCGGATTGATTCATCGGTGGTCACACAATTCAGGCTGGGACTCGGGGTGGAGGATGGCACCGGGCTGGCATTTGATGCCTTTTCCTGGTGTAGCAGCATCTCTGGGCCAGGGTTGTCTCTAACCTGGAACTTTTCAGCTTGCACAGCATCTTCTCCCATGGTGGGAACAGTGAAGTGTCTTCCCAGCAAACAGGAGCTCCTTGCTCAGCTGGACAGCACTGCCTTGAGAGGTGGGTGCGAAGGAAGCGCCTGCTGGCTGAGCTGAGTTGAGCGGAGCTGCTCAGAGCACTACCCTTTCAGGACTGGCAGAGGTACAAGCAGCCAACAATTGGCTCAACTCTGATCATGGAAACTACATTCCAGCTGCTCTTAAAGCCCCTACTCCACCCAGTGGGAGGTGAAAGCTAGAGCACTCCAAAATCTACTCAGCTTTTTAGATACACACACACTTCCCATCCCCTTCCTCTTCTGCACAAGTGACTTTGCCTGCAGGATTAACTTTGATTTCCTCCCCCCAGCCCCCCTTTAATAAGCAGAATGCCATATTTCAATCGTGACTTCATCTAAAGGCGGAGAAAAACATTTTAACTTGGCCCAGTTCCATGGGCTGCAATTGGCTGAAACCAGTAAACTTTTCACTGGCTGCTATGCTACGGATGCAACACAGAGCCGGTGTTTTTTTCCTGGATACAAATTATTGTAACGGAAAGTATTGTTTGCATTAGCCCTAGAATGGACTAATGAGCTTTTGGAGGGATGTTTCCTACTGAGGTGGGGAAGAATGTCAGGCTACCTTGAAGTTCATTTGATTCAGGAATGTTTTCTTTGGGAGCTCCCCGTCTCTACAAAGTGACAGAGATAACCCTGTGATTGAGAAGACAAACAGTCCCATTCTTCTTCTTACAGCTGTGAAGGCAGGCCGAGTTGGGGAGAGATCAGACTTCAGTGATCTTAAAATCAATAAGGCTGCTGTTGTGGAAATTTGTCAGTTATTATTTTGTGAAGAATTGCAGTAGACTCTTGGATCATTGTTCGTTTGTATAGATTTATTCGGGAAAAAGAAAGGCATATTTGAAAAAGGAGTAGAGAATAAGGCATAGGAAGAGTCAGGAAGAGGGATTTGAATCTTGCTTTTGGAACTTACTAGTGACTTTACTCTAGGCCAGTCACAAATCACTTACCTTCTCTCTGCCTGAGTTTGCTCATCTGCACAATGGGTTAACAATACTTATTGTATTAAACTCACAGAGTTGTGTGAGGGATTATTATACTAGTATGTAAGGCATTTTTGCACATCTTAAAACTTTGTGTAAATGTTAACTGATGTTTTCCATTCAGAGAATCACAGAATTCCAGAGTGGGAAGGGATGTCATAGCCCATGTAGTCTGACCCATACCTGAACTAAAATTTCCTCTCACTACAAAATCTCACAACATATATGCATCCAATCTTTTCTTGTAAATTTGCAGTGTGTGTGTGGGGGGGGGGGGGGGGGGGGGGTACTACCTTTCAAGACATTCTGTTGCACTGATTGAAGGCTGTAATTGGAAATTTTTCCTTACTTCCAGCAGAAATTTGCCACTTTGCACCTTCTACCCATTGCTTCAAATTTTATCCTCTGGGGCCCAGCAAAACAAGTTTATTCTCTTTTCCATGTGAGTGACAACCTGTCATATACTTGACGACAACTATCATGTTTTCCCCTAAGGCTTTTCTTCTCCAGGCTAAATATGCCCACTTCCTCCAACAAATTTTCATATGGCATGAACTTCAGATTGCTTGATCTTTGAGATTCTTTGTCATGTTAGTTGCCCTCCTCCAGCTTATTAGTGGCCTTTTAAAAAATGTGGCATCCAGAAAGGAACCTAATTCTCCAGATGTGGTATGACGATGGCACAGGGCACAGTGGACCCATCTCCTTTTCCTGCATGCCGCAGTCTGGATTTCCACTGGATTTTTTGGCTGCCATACTACAATGTTGACTCTCAGTCAGTCTGTAGTCCACCCAAGCCCCCAGATAATTCCAAACTCTGTCCTCCTATCTTGTATTAACTAAATCTCCACTCTTACTCTTAGTGACATTTCTATAAGAGCCAAACACTGAAAATAACTTATGGGCACCATTATCATGCCTAGAAACATAACTATAAAACATGTTTACTTTAAAAAAAAATTGTGAGGTATCACATTATCTGAGATTCCTAGCTGCCTATCAAGTGAAGTGATAAATATTCTGAAATAATAATGATGGCCAATAATTACATAGTGCTTTAACAATGACAAAGCATTTCACATTTGATGTTCACAACAATCTAACAACTGTTAGATAGGCTCTATTATGATGATCTTGGCAGCTAGGTGGTACCATGAATAGAGTGCCAGGCCTAGAGTCAGGAAGACTTATCTTCCGAAGTTCAAATCTGTTCTCAGATACTTCCTAGCTGTATGACTCTGGACAAGTCACTTAATCTTGTTTGCCTCAGTTTCCTCTTTTGTAAAATTGCTGGAGAAGGAAATGGCAAACTACTCCAGCATCTTTGCCAAGAAAATCCCAAATGAAGTCACAGAGGTTTGAATACAACTGATTAAAGACTGAACAACAACAACAAATTATGATCCTCATTTTACTAGAGGAAACTGAGGCATCAGGAAGTTAGATGACTTGCCCAGGGTCACACAGCTTGAACATCTAAGTCAAAATTCAAACCAAGATCTCCCTGACTCCAAGTCTAGTCCTCTATCCATTCTGTCATTTAGGAATTCTTGTGACTATACCTTGATTCTTATTTCTTTTAAACCACCATCACAGCTCTTAAAATTCTTGCTTGTGAATGCTTATGTTTGCTATTATGTGCTATGCAATACAAATCTAAGAACATGATTTATATATCACTTTCCTCATCTATGAAAAGAGGAGTTTAGACCACATCAGTGTTTCTTAACCCAAATTAGACTTCTCTCTCTCCCAGGGGTATTTGTAATCTAGTAGAGAACTCTTAAAGATTTGGAAGCCTTGGAGTCCCAAAGGAATTAATCTCAAATGAAAGTGCTAACATAGTGGCAGGCCAATGGGAGAGAATATTTTTTTGAGGTTTTAGTGTCTTTTCATACTCCCTCAAATCAATCCACACAGGCAGTTACCTATTTGGCCTCCACATAAAGCCAGCTCTCGGGAAATCAAATGGATGGTTAGGACAGAAATGGGGGCGAAGTCGTTGAAGTCCAATTTCCAGGCCTTTTCTCCAGATTAGTGTCTTATAAAATGTCACTGGTGAAAGGACTAAGAAAGGATAACTAGTCCCTGCTTCCCAGAAGTATCATAGTTACTTGGGTTTTTCCACTTTTCATGTATGTCTCCCTTTCCCAGACCTCACATTTTGTGGAGAAAATATCAAATTCTATGAGTTTCAGTGTCCTCCTATATAAAGTGAGGGGACTGGACTAAATGAATTCTAAGGTCCCTGCTAGCTCTGAATCTATGATCACCAATCTTTGCTTCCTTCTTCATATATTTTCTCCCTGTAGTAGAAAAAATTTTCACTTGTTCACCCTTAAAAGAACTTTTTTTTCCTAAACATTTGGAAATTCAATTCAATTCATTTCAATTCAGTTTAACCATTATTTTATTAAACATCTGCTATGTGCTAGGTGCTGGGCCAGATGGTGAGGATACAAAAATGAAACGAAAACAGTCCTTGTTCATGGGGAGCCCATATTACTGGAAAGAGCCTTTGAAGATAGAAGAATTATTCTCTGAGGAAAGGAAAAAAATTTTTTAAAGAAAAAAAACTTTAAGCACTTGTTCATACCAAGAAGCTATTCCCTTGGCTAGGTTCTATGGGTTCTGCTTATATCTCTACCTATAATCAACTTGACTTCATAATTAGGCAACCAAGGGGCACAGTGGATCAAGAACTGGCCTGATTCAAATAGGATCTTAGACATTTTCCAGCTGCATGATCCTGGTCAAGTCACTTAGTCTTTCTTTGCCTCAGTTTTCTAATCCACAAAATAGAGATCATTATAGTACATGCCTCCCAGAGTTGTGAGGATTAAAGGAGATAATATTTGTAAAGTGCTTTGCAAAGCTTAAAACACTATATAAATGTCAGCTATTATTATTAAAATTATTTTTCCCTCTCTTATCTACTAAAAAGGGTAAGTGAAAATATTTTCATTAAGAATGCTATTATACTTAATTATTTAAGAGACAGTAAATGCCTTTTTTATCCTAATCTTAAAGATCTCTAACAAGAAGATTCTATAGTCTCCTTCTCAATTCTGTGCCATTGTTTAATATTGTCATTGTTATGAACAACTCATTTTATATAATGTTTTAAGGTTGGTATTTGGGCCTCACAAGAACTCTGTTCTGTAAGCACCATAACTATTATTATTCCCACAAGGAAAGTGAAACATAGAACGTTTAGGTGATTTGTCCACAGTCACACAGCTCATCAGTGTTAGAGATTCAGTTCCAAGACGTTCTGCCTCCAAATTGATCACTCTTTACAACTGGAATATTAGGCAGGGAAAAAATCCTATAACTTTGGGGTGGCCAGGTGGCTCAGTGAGTAAGAGCACTGGCTCCAGTGTTGGGATGACCTGGGGATTGAATCCAGGCTCAGACACTTAGCACCCACCCAGAAATAACTGTCCGTGTAACCTTGAGCAAGTTACTTAACCCCGATTGCTCATAAAAAACAACAACAACAACAAAAAACCTATAACTTTAACCTTCTTCCTTGTCTGGACAGGAGTCCTTTCTGACCAGGGAAGTCACACTTGACTTTCCTCACCCTCTAAAAGGCACCAAAATGTGTTTTATGCTCCTTCTGTATCACAATCTAGATTCTTTCCATATGAACCATGGTCTAGCTCTAACATTCCATCAACAATCTTTGGATGCAAACTTCTTGGAAAGTTCTTGTTTGATTCTCCATCCCTTTTTCTTTAACCTGGTCTCCAGTGCCTTAATGGGTAATAATGGTTGTGAAGCATTTCCTTTGTGGGGCCCTGACTTTCCTCTAGGATTGTTTTATAGACTGGTAGATTGCGTAGTCTTTTAAACACTTGATACAGGGTGACTTTCTACTAGTGTGCTTTTCCACGAACACCAAGATTCCTTGTATTATTCCAGTATTATTTTCCCTTACTGAAGTTCCTGACAATGAATTCCAGGATCATACATACCATCATTAATTTCTCTCCAGTTTTTTCAGAACTCAGGGCATAGCTAGATAATAGTATTTCTATAATCTCTTAGCCAAGAGACCTACTTGTCCTCATGTAGACTGTGATGTGCTTTTTCATTTGATATCTATTATAGCACCATAGTGATATAATTGACTTCAAGAGATTATTCTATCGCATCTTTTTGTACTAGGAAAAACTACACAATAACTATCTCCGATAGTTTCGTAGTTAGGTATTTTTAAGTTTCCAGGGGAAAATTTCCACAGCTATCTCATGTAAAAAGTTGTTGTGCATATCATGATAGACTTGGTAAAATTCTCTAACCACATTTGATTTAGAGTTTTACTTTATATTTTTGTGTGTATACATTTCATCTCCTTTACTAGATTGCAGACTCCTTGAGAGCAGGTACTATATTAAAATTTATCTTGGAATTTCCCTCAATCGCTACCCTAATGCCTTATACATGCTAGGTATTGAATGTTTGTTGAATGAATGAAAATTACTTTGTTGATTCTATGACTACAATATTTTCCTGATCTATCTTTTTTTTTTTTTTGCTCTTTTGGAGGCAGGGCAATTGGGGTTAAGAGACTTGCCCAAGGTCACATGGCTAATAAGTGTCTGAGGCCAGATTTGAATTCATGCAGGGCCAATGCTCTATTCACCGTGCCACCTGGCTTCCCTGAATCTACTTTTCTAGTAGATCACAAAAAAGAAATGAGGTCAATTTGGCATGATTTGCTCTTAATGAATCCATGCTCACCCCTAGTGATCATAGCTTTCTGTTCTAAGCATGCACAATTCACATGTTTGATAATCTATTCTAGAATTTTGTCGGGGATCAACATCAACTTTTCTAGTTGATTGTTTCTGGGATCCAATTTTTCCCCTTTCTTTGAAAATTGGGACATTTACCCATCTTCAGTCTTCCAATACCTCTCCCATTCTCTAATATTCCTAAGATATTGCTGGAAATAGTTTACTGATAATATTTAGGAATTCTTTCAGAATTCTTAGATACAATAACATGGAGATCTGAACTTATCTCAAGTAGTCTGGGGTTCTTTTGCTTTCTCCTCATGTTATCTTGGGCAACAATTGCCTCTTAACGCTATTTGTGTTACCCTTTTCCATCTGAAAATCTTTCTGATGTAGAAGACAGAAGCAAAAAAAAAATTGAATAACTCTGCCCTTTCACTGTCATCTGTCAACATTACACCATTTGTACCAAGCTGAGAGACTTTCTCTTCCTTGTCTTCCTTCTTATTCTCAGCCATTCTGAGAAAGCTCTTTTTGTCTTTTCACAGGAGTTGGCCTATTGTGGGCCTTCGTTTTATACTATTCTTATAGTTCTCTACAAGTCTTCTGTGCTTTTCATTGGCTATGTACCATTCTAGCCCTTTCTTATACATGACCCTTTTGGGTTCATTGAAACATTCCATATGTAGCTACATGAATTTCTTGATGTGGCTCTCTCTTTAATTGCTCATTGTAATGGTAAGGGAATTTGAAGATCTTCCCTGACCCTTGATTGACCTCACTTGGAGCCCAACAAGAGAAGCTTGCTTAGGGGAGGCTTGTTTTTTCCAGGAAGGCCCACACTTTTTGTTACTTTGTAATTAGGCAGCGGGTCAGAATGTTGTGATGTCCTCTGACCCTGAAGAAGGGTATGCATATACTCTTGAGGTGAGGTTTTGCTTTGGGTTTCACTCATGGGAAGAGTGTGTGATTTGTCCAGATGAGACTCTGGGTAGTCATTGAATTCCCTTCCCCCCTCTCCATTCCCTCCCCTCCCTC
The DNA here is from genome assembly GCF_028583685.1 of Petaurus breviceps papuanus. Classification (NCBI taxonomy): domain Eukaryota; kingdom Metazoa; phylum Chordata; class Mammalia; order Diprotodontia; family Petauridae; genus Petaurus; species Petaurus breviceps. The sequence continues at coordinate 19,425,383 of NW_027187348.1, read as the reverse complement.
CCCCACTTTGAAAACCCAGATGTTGGTGCTTCTTTCTGGTAACTATGAGTGTATATAATGGTCTGTTGGTCTGTTAAATGGTGTTCTTTTCTCTGTATTTTTTGTCTGCTTGTAATTTTTGTTTGTATTTTCTCTGAAGTTCAGGGTGTCAACTTTTCTCCTGAACTAAGTGAATGATATATATGTTTGATTAAGGTAAGACTGTTAACCCTTTTTGAGTTGTTTTCCTTTAGAAAAGCAGATCAAAGAAGCTATGCTGGCAGCCATCCTGGGTATGTGAGGGTGCTTGCTGTTATACTCATCCAAATCATTTGTAATTTTATAGTTTTCAGAGTTTCCCATTCCTTTGGAGCCAGGTTTCCTTAAATGTTTCTGGTTGTGAGATCATACTTAACATTTTCTGAATTTTTTGAAGTTTGCTGTTCTAAAATATACCTAGTTATCTCTAACATTTACTTCCTTTAATACTATGAATTTATAAATTACATGATACCTTTTTCCTTAAGTCTCTGTCACTCCAACTTTACCAGAGAGCTCTTCTTTGTTGGCCAGAATTAGATTCAGAATAACACTTTTGACCTGTGTTTTCTCTACCATTTCTACACCCCATTTAACTTATTTGCTTCCCTCCACTGATGTGCCCATATATCTCCTTGATCTAGAACTTTCCACCTTCTCTTTATGTGTTCTCTTTCCTCATTAGAATGTAGGCTCCTTGGGAATATGGACTATTTTGTTTGCTTGTATTCGAATCCCAGAACTTAGCACAGTGCCTAAATAGTATGCATTTAATAGTTTGATAAATCTATCTGTCTATTATATATCTATGTAGGATGAAATTATTAGTAAATTAAATCAAGAATTTGTAAATACTCAAATGTTAGTGTATGTATATATGTGCCATATGTGCATGTATATGTGTGTACATAAAGGTTAGTCAGGAGTGAAATAATAAAATTATTTTTATACCTCTGACCACCCCCTCATCACTGCCAAATCTAACCCAGAAGATGAAATTTCAAAAGGAGAAGGTAACAGAAATAATATGTTGAAGAAAGTGCAAATTTATAACTACTTTATGTTACCCTTTGCAATTGGTAAATAATTTTTACTTGATGGTATTAGAATTAGGGTTAGCTTGTCAGCTTTTAGATAGGCCAAAGTTTAATCACACTTCTGGTGGCTTTTAAAAGGTTAGCTTTCCAGATATGAAAACACTAAAAATAGAAAAAAAAGCCTCAAGATATATGACCAATGTCATTCTCGAGATCTAGAAGAGGTGTCTAGAGAAGACCAGTGTCATTCTAGTTAGAGAGGAAGAATTTCTTTCTTGAAAGGTGCTCACTCTTTGTCTTTCCTTTTATACTTTTTTTTGGGGGGGGGAGAGAAGACCTCTCTTTCCTCCCCTTCATCATTGGTCATGGGGCTTTGTACTAGAACTACTCACCCAGTAGGAAACACTGCACCCAGCAGAAAGTGCTGTCTGTCAATTAAGGCAGCTCCAAGCAGTGTGACTCCTTGTAGTAGAGAAGTGAGTCAACTGTTAGTTGAAGAAAGAATTAGCCATGGCAGCTGGGAATTGATCTGTGGAGAAGAATAGGTATAAGGAACCTAGTTAGATTAATTTAGTAGAAATTCTTTACCCTGGGACAACATAAGGATACTGGGGAAAGAGAAAGCATCTTACAGTTCTGCAGTGCCAGAGGTGATTTGTATTGGCCACATGTGTTGTTTTGCACTCTTAAGTTTTTATCCACTGTCTCATTGACTTTGTATCTATTTATGGGAGAAAGCACTGTAGGTTTTGGAGGAATGTTTTGTAGTTACTGTTCTTACTATGTCATCATAATAATGTCTTTACTTTAAGCTAATTATATTGGTTCTCCCTCTACACTTGGTGACCTTGTTTAAATATCATCCCTATGCAGATGATAACCAAATCTCTATATATCCAACCTGATATTTCTCCAGAATTCCTGTTGTACCTCACCAACTATTAGGCATCTTCACCTGAATGTCCTGTTAGCACTCCATACTCAATATGTCCAAAACATACTCCTTTCCTAACCCTCCCCCCCCCCAAGCAGGACCTAGATGATCCAGCAAAGGAAACTAAGAAGTAATCACCATACAGATAGGAGAGGAACTAAAAAGGAAGAGAATTATGGAAGCCAAGAGAAGAAAGAGCATCTAGGGAAAAGTAAGGGAGATGGGAGAGGTTGTCAGAAATGCAAAAACTGTCTAGGAGGTCCAGGTGGACAAAACATCGAAAGAAAAAGCCAATAGATTTAGTAGTATTGATAGCCTATGAGAGAGAAGCTTCAATGTCTGGAGTCAGCAGATTCCAAGGGACTGAGAAACGAATGAGTAGTGAGGACATGGAGTTAGAGCACAAATGATTCTTCCTAGGAGTTTGGCAGTGAAAGGGAAGAGAGATATAAAAATATTCCTGGAGTGAATGAGCAAGATCAAATAATTTTTTTAAGATGAGGGAGATATGGACATATTAGAAGGCAATGTCAGGAATGGATAATGATTTAAGAGCAGGAAGGTGAATGATTGATGAGAAAAACTTTCAGAGAAGATGATGGAATCAAGGGTACAAATAGAATATTAGCCTTGATGAAGAAGACCTCACCTTGTCTTCAGTGACTAGAGAAAGAAGAGGAGAGGTGAAGACAGAATGAAGTTTCTAGGTGTGGCATGAAGAAGATGAAGGAGCTCATGAGAGACAGCCTCAATTTTCTCATTAGTGGGAGGTGAGGTCATCTGCTGAGAGATAGGGCTATGGGGAATGGCATGGAACTTGAAGAGAGAGGATGGGGTTTGGAACAGCTGCTGGGGAAGCATAAGAGAGTCAGTCAGGGAAGAACAAAAGGATTGCTGTGTAACTGTGAAGGCCCAGATGAGATTAGATAACATGAATTAGTAGTCTACCCAGTTGGCACATTTGGCATAACTTCCTCTGCCACTGCTGAGCAGCATAGGAATAAAAGCAAATAAGGCAGATGGTGAGGGTGACCCAGGGATGAGAACTAGAAGGGAGTGAATAGTGCTAGGGTGCCAGGGATTCAAGGTCAGAGGACATCGAGTAGCTGGTCTGACTACTGAGTTAAGATTGGTAAATAAGAAAAGCGAAGCAAGACCAAGGTTGGTAGATTGGAAGAACAGACAAGGATGAAAAGAGTGAAGATCTCAGTAAAGGTGAAGAATAGGTATAGGAGGAATGAGTTGGAGGGAAAGATGGAAGGCCAGGAGATGACCCAAAAGGAAAATAAAGCAATAAATAAGCATTTATTAAATACCTACCATGCACCAGGTACTGTGGTAGTCTGTGGGAATACAAACACAACAATGAAACAAGGAACTTAAAGGGTAAGCTATATACATGTATGTTTGTATGTCTGCATGCATGTATAGATAATATGTATATGTATGGGTCTGTATATATGTATAATCCACATATGTAAATACCTATATGCAATATGTACATATATAGAATGTGTATACATATGTATAACTATATATGCATTAAATGTAATATTTATGTGGGCAGCTGGTTGGCACAGTAGATAAAGTCAGGAAGATTCATCTTCCTGAGTTCAAATTTGACCTTATATATTTGCTTACTAGCTATGTGACCTTGGGAAAGTTACTTTACTCTGTTTGCCTCAGTTTCCTCACCTGTAAAATTTCTGGAGAAGGAAATGGCAAACCACTCCAGTATCTTTGCCATGAAAACCCTAAATGGGGTCATGAAGAATCGGACATGAAAGAAACAACTCAACAACAACTAATATTTATGTACAAAATAAATCCAATGTAATTTTTAAGGCAGGGCACCAACAGCTAGAGATATCAGGGAAGGTCTTATGTAAAAGGTGGTACTTGTTATGGATTTTGAAGGAAACGAAGGACCATAAGAGGTGGAGGTGAGAAGAAAGTTTATTTTTATGTCATTCCAGACAAAAGGGACAAGCAGATAGAGGTGGCACAGTTTTGAGAGATGGTGAGATCTAAGGCATGATCATGCTTGTGAAGTACAAATGTTGCTTATTAGAACTGAGGAATTTGACAAATTGGGAGGTCAGAAGGCATTGGCATTCGAGGGCATTTTAATGAATACATATTTAATGAATACATACACATGAACTCTCTAGGTATTCTGGATTGCATTGGGATAAAGAAAATTGAGCCAGGTGCTGAACTCTTTGGGAATGGAGAAAGAGTTACCTAGATGCCATGACATCATAGCAGTGTGGACCTAAGTATTTGGTGAATAGGGATCCAGGGCCTGGATTAGACTTGACTGCAACACTGTCCCATGGTCTTTATGGCTACACAGGGAGGAAAAACATAGCAACAGTGGATCCTTTGACTGAGAAAATGTTAATGGGATCCATAGGACATGTGAAACCCTCCTCTAACAGCAGATTATGTACATGTGTACTTTTCTTCCAATAGGAGCAGGCCCCACCTTCATCGTTTTGTGGGAAGGGAGTTTGAAGGTTAGAAAGAAAATGCAACCTCTGTGGATATTAATGAATGTCTGCTAGCAGTCCTTTCTGCAAACTGATATTATTTTACTTTGCCGCAGTCATTTTTTCTTGAGTAAAGTCATTAAAAATTGGTTAGCTGCTCCACCTTTTAGATGACAGCCCCTTGTGCTACCCAGGAGGCACAAGTTTCCACAACAAATGGGCACTGGAAGGAAGGACATGAACGCATTTCAGTAAGGCAGTGCCAAGCCTCCTCTTTAATTCTTGGCATAGTTGGTTAGTATCACCTGGCTTCTGCTTTGGGGTCTTTAATGTTTACAAATAAGGCTGTTAGTGTTAGGGGTGAATATTTAGTGATAAACTTCTCATGGTATCGCCTGTAAACCCCAGAAATTCCTTCAGGCTTTTTGTGATCTTGGGAATAGCCCCCAAAACACCAAGTCTGTTTTCTAGGGATCCAGCCTGACTCCCAACTGGCTTTTCAGATGCCTGTGAATATACTTTTCCCTCTCTGTCAAACTGATGTTTTCCTAACAAAACATAGAAGAAATATTTGCCAAAAAAGGTCGGGACTTGGGTGATTAATTGTATATGATGCACAAGATCTGGAGAGTAGATTAAGATGTTGTTGTTTTTTTCCTAATAGATTACCCGACCACCATCCTATAAGTCTTAGAAGGTAAAATTTATGAAATGTTAGAGCACAGCAAGGGAATTATGCATCACACTGTCCAAAATGGGCTTGGAAGGTCTCCTTCCATTCATCATCCTTGTGGAAGTGTATTAGATGCATGTTTTGGGAAGGTCCTGTTTGGTCCAGGAGATTGGGAATGAGGGAAAGTGCAAAACAATCTCTGATGGTGCGGATGTCAAATGCCTGGTAATCATAGCAAAGCTGCAGAGTAGGTAGGAAAGAAGGAAAAGAAGGAGAGTAAAAAGGAAGGAGAAAAGCATTTATTAAGCCTGCTATGTGCCAAGCACTATGCTAAGTGCTTTACAAATATTACCTTATTTAATCCTCACAACCATCCAGGGAGGTGAGTACTATCATTATCCCCATTTTATAGTTATAGAAACTGAGGCAGAGGTTAAGTCATTTGCTCAGGGTCACACAGCTAGTGTCTGAGGCCAGATTTGAACTCCTATCTCCCTGATCCTAGGCCCAGCGTTCTATGAACTGAGCCATTTTTCTTTGTAACCAGCAATACTGGTATCCTGGAAAAAAAGAGGGGCAGAACAAAGGGAAAGACAACCCAGGGTTTGTATGGAGACATTTTCTTCCCGGACCATGGTATAGCCTATAAATTTATTGGAGGTCCTGAATTACACTAGAGACCAGATGGAGTGACTGGTGGTTGGGAAATTCTAGAACAAAAGGCAAATATAGTTGACTGGTTGATCAAACTAGCAGTGGGGGCTGAATCTTATATGTGGTCTTGTGATTCCAGAATTTTCTTATTCCCCAACCTGTGATCTGGATGAGCAGGAATGACACTAACAAATCAGACAGGGAATGGGAGGGTGAATTGCTGGGGATGGGCAGAAATGGGGGAGTGAAGCATGGAAAATTAAGCAAGCCACATCAAGACAGAGAGCTGGTGTGTCTGAAATGGATGGATTCAGCTGCTCATCTGAACAGCTGTGAATTCTGCATTTTACGGGTCAGTTGGCCCTGATCCTTCTGGAAGGACATGGTTGTGAGACTTAGTGTACAGCCATACCAACTATACTTGCACTCCAGGCTTCAGGGATTCCTGTGCACATATCTTTTTGACCTACAATGTTATATGCCTTGCCCCTTTCATCAGATCTATTTCTCTTAAACAAGATACAGTCTTCATTGCTGTATTCCAGCCTTGAGTCCTTTCCAATCAAGTCTTGATGATACCTTTGAGATTGTATTTACCTCCTTGTGTTAACATTTCAAGTTCACTTTTTTTCTTATACCCTGTGCATTGGTATATAGACATCTTGGGCCTAAACATTGTTTCCCACTCTCTTCCTTGTTATTTTCTCCCGTGAATTACTGGACACCTCTGCTCCTGTTGTTATTTATTTTGTATTTTTTTTTCTGTGCCATACTTCTTGTTCTCTGCATTATCTAGTTTTAACGTTTTATTTGAGCATTTTTCTTGCTCCCCCTCAATTTTCAGTAAAAAGCTTTCTTGAGAAGGTTGGCTGGTCTCCAGCTAAACACATTCTTCCCACAGTTCTTGTGAGATATGCTCTGTGCTTATCCGAGAACCCATCATTCTGTTGTCTCAAGCTATCCTCCAATAAACCAAATCTTGTGCTTTGACACTGTATGCATAGCAGGCTGTTCTTTCCCTTCCCATTTTTTCTTCTAAAGTCCCAATCTTCACCTTGGAGAAGAGATGAAATGTATTTTACACACTGTTTTTTCTTCTCCCTAAGGGTGAGGGAGGATGTTCATGGGCCACAAAGGCAAAAAAAAAAAAAAACCAAACCCAAACCCCCAAAACCCAAACAACAGAAATCTGCCCCTCTCAGTACCCCACCCCTGCCCCCATTTCAAACAAAGCTATAGAATTCAGCTCACAAATGTCTTTAAAGGGCATACAATGTGCCAGTTATTGAGTCTAATGTGTCATAAACACTAACATCAACTAGGATCTCATCTTGCCCTCATTCCCTTTATCCTGTAGACTTTTCCTCCACAGGAGAGGCTTAAGCCGAGGCACACTTTAAAACCACTATAATAAGAACTTATGTTAATGAATTCATTAAAAAAAAGTCACTACACAACATTCAACCACAATTCTTAGGCATTAGTGTTTTAAAGAAACTTTTATACCAATGCACTGAATTATGTTCCTTCAAATTTCTGCTCAAACACTGCCTTCTTTTGCATAGTCTTTTTTTTTTCTTTTTAAAGCAATCAGGGTTAAGTAACTTGCTCAAGGTTATGCGTCCAGTTATTTTTTGTGTGGGTGCTGAGTATCTGAGGCTGGAACCAATCCCAGGTCTCCCACTGGGGCCCGGCACTCTTACTCATTGTGTCACCTGGCCTCCCCTTGCATAGTCTTTTATGATCCCTCTCAAACTACCTTGCATTGCTTTGCATTCAATCTCTTTATACTATTCTACATATACTTACATATGTCCTTGCTGCCATCCCCATTAGAATGTAAGCCACTTGAGGGGAGGAAGTACTTCATTCTTTGAATTCCCAACATCTAGCACAGAGCCTAGACCAGAGAGAGCTAGTTAGCTAGCTAGCTAAATAGATAGAAAGACATAGATAGATTGATAGATAGATAGACAGACAGACAGGCAGGCAGACAGACAGACAGACAGACAGACAGACAGACAGACAGACAGACAGATAGATAGATAGATAGATAGATAGATAGATAGATAGATAGATAGATAGATAGATAGATGATAGAACATTTATTAAGTGCTGACTATGTACAAATCCTAGTTTTAGAGTGGAGAGGGAACCTTAGAGGTTATCAACTCCAACCTACTCAAGGTACAGATAGGGATAATGAGGCATAAAATAATTTTTTTTAAAGTGCTCAAGGACACAGAGTCAGTGGCAGATTTCATGCTAGAAACTCATCTACTTTACTTCTATTCCAGGTTTTTTTTTCAAACTGTACCCTTAAAATTCTCATTTATAATTTTCTCAAAGTCCTTTTATTTCATAATAACTGTGGTTTTCTTCCTGAAATTTAGTAATCAGGAAGAACATACTTCAGGAGATATAAATGATAGATTTTTAACTTTGATTTAAGTTTTATTTTCACTTCCAAACTGCAGAACCTGGCTTATGAATAGCAAATAAAAAAAGCTATATTTAAGGTGTGTGTGTGGGGGGGAGGGAGTATTTGTAATTGGCAAGCTTAGTACTGATAACCATTTGGTATGAATTATAAGGACTCAAATTCTTGCATACTATCTCTTTTTTAGGGTCTGGGGAAGGAATGGGTGGGTGTGGGTTGGAAAGGCATGGGGATGGGAGTACAGGAGCGATGTCAGTAGCCTTACAAATGCAGACTCTTTCTGTGACATTAGAACATTTTCCTGGGAAAGGTCTGAGGGGTCAGTCCCCAGTGGCTAAATCTTCCCCTTGGAAATGCACACTGGATGACAGAAATTGGCCCTTTCTGTTTGTTCCATCAGCTCAACATATGTGAGAATCTTTCCCTGGGTGGGGTTTCCACTGATGGCTCGGGGTTGGCAGAACTCTCTGCTTCCCAGGCAGGCTTGGAGCATTTCAGGAGCACGTATCAACAATGCTGAGACCAACATACCTGGGCATTTTTCTCTTATGATGCATAGCACACATATTTCAGCTTGTTAGTCAGGGTCAGACAACCTAACTGTGCCTGCTTTTAGACCCAGAGGTCTTAGCATCTAAGATAAGCTTATTGTGATGAATAAACAACCCTTGCCTTGAAACAATAAACTCCTTTGGCAATAGCATCTGGGTCAAAAAATGCGGCCTTGTAGTAAATACTTTCCCTATCTCTCACATTTTATAGTATGTGACACAATTATATGATTCTTTGCAACTCCCAAACCAACTGTATCCAGTGCGAAGATTTAATATGATGTAAAAATGCGGGGGAGGGGGGGAGGGCGGGAATTCCTCAGCTTCCACTTCTTTTACTGGCTCAGCTGCTGACTCCGTGTAACTGTAGGCAAGTCATTTAACCTCTAAGTGCCCTAAATTTCCCAGCCAGAAAATGAATTTTTGGAGGCCCCTAGATAAAACATTCTACTCAAGTAGAGATTTTATTATTAGATCTTCTAGAAATAGTGTTGCTAAAATTTGAAGGCTAGAAGACCAAAACCTATGTTTTTTAAAACCATATTTAAGGATATTTTGAGGAGCAAATTGTTCTTATGAAGGAAGTAAAATAAAAACAATTATAAGAAGTGTAATAATGACATATGGCTTTCCTCTGTTCAAGTCTGGGTTTTACCATTTCTTATCCCATCTTTGATCTGTTCAGGAGTAGAGAAATCCTGCCTAGTTTCATTTGTTAAGTCTCTTCTTTCTTATGTCTTTCCTTCTTCTGACTTCTGATGACCATTTCTTCAGTCTTTGTTTCCCACCTTCATTGTTGTTTTGCTTGCTTGGCCTTTGGAAATACAAGTCCTTATTTTATCACCTACCCTCAACCCCCGCCTTTTTAATATGCTTCTGCTATTCCCTAACACAAAGTGAATGATAGTCCATTTATGCATCAGATCTTATTTCTCTCTAGCCCAATGCTTTGGTTGAAAAGGTGCCTTATAAATGTTTGATGGATACATGAATTAATGAATGAATGCATGAATGGATAGATGGATGTTACATGTTTCCTTCAGTCTTTCTTCTAACAACATGTCAAAACTTGCTTCACTGTGAAAGAAATGATTATTCATAACCAATATCTTGGGGAGATTCGGAGCTCTCCCCTTCTTTGAAAGTCCTGATTTTAAGTTCAGTCTCTCTAAGAATATTTTTTTTTATTAAGCAATTGGGGTTAAGTAACTTGCTCAAGGTTACATGGCCAGTTATTTCTGGGTGTGGTGCTAAGTATCTGAGCCTGGATTCAATCCCCAGGTCATCCCCACACTGGGGCAAGTGTTCTTACTCTCTGAGCCACCTGGCCACCCTGCTCTGGAAGAATATTACTGATAATAAGATCAATTAACTCTCCTCCATCTTGGTCAGACCCTGCCCAACCTACAAGGAATTTAATCCAATGTGGGGAAACACAGGTGGAGACAGATCCTTTTGTCTAGACAGTCCATGGCTGGAGGTGATCTGAGTATAGAGATATTTTCTCTGTCCAAGAGTGACATGTTGTCATTCTCACTACCTCATTGAACACCTACTCTTCTAAGGGTATATAAACTGTGAGCCTGCTGCCATGATTGTCTTTGGTCCAAGAGAGATGGCCAAATGACCATCCTTTTATTAATAAGCTGCTGGTCTTTAATTAATATTAATAAAAATGACTAAGTTACCTGGAAACTATGTCTCTAGAACCTTGTTAAAAGTTACAACTGGCATGTAGAGTAATAACTACCATCTTGTAATAGAGATATTTACTTTGAAAAATTTGTGATTTTAATAACAGGTAAAAAAATAAGAGAGACACAGTCGCATAGTAGATATAGGGCTGCCCTTAGAGTCAAGGTGACCTGGCTTCAAGTCCTTCTGACTTGTATTGGCTATGTGACCCCAGGAAGGCTCCTTTACTGATCAGTATCCCAGACAACTGTATATGAATATAAGCCATGGAACCTTTTCACTTATGGGTTGATAGAGGCAGTTTCCTCATTGGGAGTTCCTGACAGTGAGGGAGTCACAGCTCCAGGAACATAAGTACCCTATGCAAAATCACAGAATCAGAGTTGCAAAGGACCTTAAAGACCATTTGGTAAGACTGATATCTGAACAAACATCTTTTCTTCAACATCAGTAATAATCTTCCCCTTGAAGATGTCTAATGTGCGGAAATCCACTCCCTCCTGGGACAGCTCATTTCACTTTTGGACAGCTCTGATCATTAAGCAGTTTTTTTCTTACATCAAGCTGAAATCTGCTCTTTGTATCTTTTACCCATTTTTCTTAATTCTGTCCTTTAGGGAAGGGATTCCTAAAGTACACTTACTTGTAGGGGGTATGATTACTTTGTCCAGGGATTATGAGGTATATTTGATAAATAGCTATATTATCTTACTGAAATATTCCCAAAGTAGTAGTATTTGGTTGAAAAAAAAAGTAGACCAGTGAGAGAAGTGAGGAGACAAGCAAGGGTGGGAGTATTATAATGCAGCTGAAAAATTTGGTTGAAATAGTTGAAGGAATAATTCCTACTTACCAATGTCACATAAATGTGGTTTGGATACAACACTCTTTTAATATTGAACTGAAAAAAAAATCAGTGACAATAACCCAGTAAAAATGAGCTAATTCATTTCTGTAACGACCAGAAATTCTGAACTGATCTCCAATCGATGGAGTTACAGCATTTTTTTGTACCTTTGGAGAAGTATATCCCATTCTCACTTAAAATACTCACAAGAATTTAATTTCATTTATAACAATGTAACTCAGTGAATTGGAGTTCTCATTTCTGTTCACAATGAAATCCAAAGCAAGAAACAAACTATACGCTAGAAATTATGTGTATTTATCATGTCTTCAAATTCGTAACAAGAAAGAACAAAATTGTAATATCTCTTCAAAAACTGTAACAGAAATAAAAATGATGGTTGACAAGAAACAGAATTAAGGTTCTTTATTTGGCACATAGCATTTAATAAAGTTATTTAAAAGCATGAAGTTACTAAATAGTGTTATATGTCAAATAAAGATTTTCTTTATGAAAGATTAATTTTTTATTTTCTATTTTCATATACTTGGAAAAAGTAACATTTATTTCCTTTTATATTGAATAGAGGATACAGGAAAGTTTACTGAAGGCCAAAAGGATGGAGAAAAGGTCAGGAACCCTTGATTTAAGACCAAATAGAAATCTAATCCCTCTTCCATTTGTCAGCCCTCCAAGTACTTGAATTCATCTACCATGGGCCTCCTTAAGTCTTTTCTTCTTCTGGAAAATCATTCCTTTAACTGGTCCTTTAACTAATCCTCATATTACATAGCCTCCATCTTTGTTACATTACTGGATTTGCTTTAGTTTGTCGGTTTCCTTCTTAAAATTCTTGCTATGCACTTATGAAGTTAATTATTTGATCTCGAATGTAGAATTTTACATGTGTTCCTATTAAATTTTGTCTTAATAAGTTTGTCATAGCATCCTATCCTGCTACAATATTTTTTGGATTCTGTTATAGAAATGCAGAATTAAAGATCTGGACAGGATTTCAAAGTCCCTGGAGGCAGTGTGATGTAGTGGAAAGAAAGCTATACCTGGAGTTAGAAAGCCCTGGGTTCAAATCTTACCTCTTGCTTACTAGTTTGTGACTACAAGAAGGCTAATTTACCTTTCTAAATCTAATTTCCTCATCTGTATAAAGGGATGATGTCCTCATACTACCTGTTTCATAGAGATATGTCAAATGAAATCATGAATGCACAGTGATTGGCAAACCTTACAGAAATGTGTAAATGTCACATCTCTCTATCAGTTGACAAGCAATGACTGATTAAGCTTTTACTAGTATAGTCTGCACTGTGCTAAGCAGTAGGAATAAAAATATAAATGGAAAGAAAGGCAATCTTTGTCCTGAAGGAGCTTACATTCTAACCAGGAAGACAACATATAAAAGGAAACTGAAAAGGTGGGGGAAAGGGGTACTACATGCAGGGGCATGAAGGAAAAATCTGAGTGCAGCCTGGTGGGAAATGAAGAGATGACTGGCCTCCTAAAATAGGGGTTCTGGGAAGAGTTATCCAATCAGAGACTGGGACCCTAAGGGTGGAAGGTATATCAGAGATGTGAATTCCAGGACTGAAACGGGCATGCAACCTTGTGAGAAATCCCTGTCTCTTTATGTCTATGTATATTTATACATATATGTATATGAACCAATCCATATTTAAATACATAAACAGATTTGTGATCTCATTAATGACGTCCTCTTTGAAGAGTCCATGCCTGCCCATTCTGTCTGACTTGTGTCCATATTCTCTGATATCTTCATGACAAGGGATTCATCCAATATGTCAGTGGCCTTCTTGACTTTCTCTTGATATCATAAGAACACCAAGATAACACATAAGGACTGTCTTTTTGCCCTGTGACCAATTCATCTTCTTTTGGAATTGTACATTTCCTCTACTCTGATTCTCCTTCTGATTTTCCTATTAGTAATGTATTTTAGTTTTCTCATGCCCACCATGTACCTCTCCCTTTAGGTACCTGAAGACATCTATTGTATCCCCCCCCCATTAGTCTTCTCTTTTTCATGCAAAATATCCCCAATTCATTGAACACTTCATGGTTAGGCATGATCTCAAGGCCTTTAACCATTGTGGTTGTGCTCTTCTGGACATGTTTCAGTTTGTCTCTTTCCTAAAATTTGGTGTTCAGAACTTAATTGGATATTCCAGATGCGACTCGAGAGTGCAGAGTATATTCTAAACATTGTTTTTCTTAAAGCAACCTGGGGTAGTTAATGAACTGTTTTGACTGCCATGCCACACTGTTGACTCTTTTTGAGCTCACAGTGAACTTAAAACTCCACATCTTTTTCATAGAAACTATTATCTAGCTGTGCCTCCTATTTTTGTGAAACTGATTATTTGAACCCAAGTATAGAACTTTTCATTTACTTATTATTAAATGTAAATTATTACATTTGACTCCTTGATCTAGCATCTCAAGATGTCTTTTGGATCCAGAATCTGTCATCCAACATTTGAGCTCCAAACCTTGAATTCATGTCATATTTAGATTTGACACACAAAGGCAATTTATGCCTTTTTCCATGTTGTTGAACAACACAGACTCAAGGACTGATTCCTGAGGTACTTCATTACAGTCTTCCCTCTAAGCTAACATTCATCCAGTTCTGAATACCCCTAACTAATTATCCTCTAGCCCAGATCTCTCCATCTTTTCCAAAAAGATATTAGGAAAAACTTGGAAAAGTGTTTTGCTCAAATCTAAGTAAAGAATTCCTATAGAATTCCTCTAATTTTCCTATCTCATTAGTTAGTCAAAAAATGAAATGAGGTTAGCCTGGTAAGATGTGTTTTCTTGGTGAAGGTGTGATGTTTTTATTGATCAGCATTTCTCTTTTACAATTTTTACAAACTATCCTCTTAATAGCATGTTTTGGAATTTTGCAAGGAATCAACGTCAAGTTCATTTGTGTATAGTTTATGGAAGCCACACTCTTTCCCTTTTTGAAATCAGAACAGTGTTTGCCCTTCTTCAGGCTTCTGTAACCTCCCCTGCACTCCCCAGTCTTTCAAAGGTCACCAGTAACATCTCAGCAATCACAGCAGTCAGTTCTTTCAATACTCTTGAATGTGTTTTGTTGGGGTCTAGTGACTTGAATTCTTTAAAAGTGTTCTCATTACTTACTACTTGTCTCATGAGTTGTTATGAAGATAGCCCCTGGTAACCCTTAAAATGCTAATTATTAGTAACATTAGCATTATTTCCTCACATATGCTGAGTTTTAACTCAGTGTTAATTATTCTTATCCCATCCTTCCCAGGCAAAAAAAAAATATTCTCCTTAGAAAAGAAAATAAATTGAAAATAAAATTTTAGCAGTACAGATTGCAGCGTTTTCATAAAGATCTAAAGCTTGAAAGGGATCTCAAAGTTCATCTAAGTCTAACCTCCAGAACAAATTTATGCCTAGAAAGAGGAAGCAGGTTTCCTAAAGCCACACTACCAGAATGGAGCAGAGTGGGAATTCAAAACCAGGGCCTTGGAAGTCTCATCCAACACTCTCTTTACTGTACTTCAAATACTGTCTGCTTTCCCTCTTGCCTGTGTTTTTCCATAAATTCTCCATAGATCAAATACCCAATGGCTAGATTACCCAGAATCAATTCTTATAGTTTATATTCATGTTTGCTATGATGTATACAAAAGAACTTTTTACACTGTTGCTTATTTGAACTTCATAACAACCTTGTGAAGATCCTACAGGAATGTAATCATAGTTTTATGAACGAAGTTACAAACTGTTAAGAATCAACACTCATATAGCTGGTAATTCTCAGAGGTAGGATTTGAACCCAGGTTATGCCTGATGCCATGTCTACTGCTCATTTCACTATTTACATTGTCTTAAGCAAGGATAAAAGTAGTTTACTGTCCAGGAAAATACAAGTTATCTATATCTATCTATATATGTATATATAAACATATATTCTTAATCACATAGATACTATTATGTTTCATTTTATAGCTCTGTTTTGGTTTACAAACTGGTTTATTTATATCAGTTGATCCTTATAGCAAAATGTGACAAAGGCATGGCAGGAGTAATTATAGATGAAGAAACTGAAATACAAGGAAGTTGAGATGACTTTTTCGAAAAGTCACATGGCTAAGAAGTGAGAGAGTCAGGATTTGAACCAAGGTGCTTTGACTAAGCCCAGAGGACTTCTCATTATGCTTCTGTAAATAGCAGATACTCTTCAGAAGTGTACTGGACCTCGCCTTAAAGAATATGATTCAAATCCAAATTCAAAACCATCATTTAGTAACTGCATGACCTTGGATAATCATGAAATCTCTCTGGGACTCAGTTTCTGCCCCTGGAAAATAAATAGATAAAATAGATAAATAAAAATTAAATACATAAATAAAAATAAAAAATAGGTTAAAAAATTAAATAGATGACCTCTAAGGTCTTATCCAGCTTTAAAGCTGTGATCTTAGAACATTTTATGCATATTTTGCACTGAAAATATCATTGCATATGCCATAGCATCTGATAACCTCTTACAATGTGCAGGCTGCGAGATAGGGGATAGAGATCTCATTCAGTCAATAAGCATTTAAAGTGCCTACTATGTGCCAGGCATTGTAGGAAACATTGGGGAGACAAAAGAAGACAGAAGATAATCTCTGCCCTCAAGGAGCTTTCTCTGGGCCTATACCTTTGGATTCTTGACTAGAGCATTTGAATAGGAATTCTACAATGGTAGCTTGCTGTGCTTGCCTAACCTGTATCACAGAATTTTGCAGTTGGGGGAGTAATGGTTTGTTGTGTGTGGGAAGGTGTATACCTCTTAGCAAAGTAAAAGTTATATATTGGTCTAGCTTTTCAAACAAAATAGGCTTTGTCTTTGGCAAGTTTCATTTGAAATAGACATGTGACTTTTTTTTCTACACTTCCAATGAAATAACAGCATTGACATGCCTTTCATTGCAAGCAGACAAGTTACACAGCTTGTGAAATACCATCATTCCAATTCAGATTATGCATAAGCAATGTTTACTTAGCAACAGCCATTCAAATTTTTTCCTTCCTTCATTCCTTCCTTTCTTCCTCCTTTCTCCTCCCTTTCTCTTTCTTTTTAGCACATGGTGCTCTCAAAGAGTTAAATTGGACAAAGAACACTTTTTGTTTTCATATCAGTGATGTTAAGAATACCATTGAAAGTTCCAGTCTTGGCCTGTGCCAGCAGGGGTGGGGAACCTGTGGCCTCGAGGTCACATGTGACCTTCTAGGTCTTTGGGTGCAGCCATTGGTCAAGTCCAAGTTTTACAGAACAAATTGTATTCAGGGGATGTGTTCTGAGAAGTTTGGATTCATTCTAAGGGCCTCACTTAAGGACCTAGAGAGTCACATGTTTCTTAGGCCCTAGGGCCTATACAGAATGTAGAGAAGCCATTATCTTTGCTTCTTGAGTTTGAAAAGTAAATAATTGTACTGTAATTAAAGGGAGATTCTTAAGACTATAATATATATGTTTCAGAACCAGAGGAAACCAGGTGGGTGAGCATAATATATTCCCTGGTTTATGTATTAGGGATCTTTTCAATACCATTAGAAAAATGCATGTGGTATTCCCTAGGCTAGAGGTTTGAATCTATGAATTAGCTGAAGCAATGTACAATCACTCAGAGTAAGACAGGTTACTATTGACTGCAAATCAGAGTAGCATCCAATGGAGCTGTTTGTTCTAGTAGTTGTAAGGGATGCATTCAACATGTGAAATGTACTTTTGATTTCCGATTTGGGAGGAAAAAAGGAAGATTTGTCTGGGATTACAACCTGTTTTCCTTCAATATCCTCCTAAATTTTGTTCTCATTCCTGTTGTGGGGAGAAGTTTGAAATATTCCAGGGTAGCAAAGTTCATAGGGTATGTTGATGTGGAAACTACTCCAGGTCCTCCTATGGCAAGTGGGAAAACTGATTCATCATTGTAGGTTCTATCCAGCTAGAAGGGATCCCTATCCAAACTCCTCCTCTTGCAGACAAGGAAAGTGAGGGTCACAGAGATTAACCGAGGTCACATAAACGACAGAGACAGAATGATGAACTTGGCTCTGAGTGCACAAATGGTTTTCTTTTAGATCAAACATGCTTGCATATTTTCCTTCACAACCCATATCTCTTCTTCTAGCTTAACTCAGAGGAATTTCTTAACCTAAGAGGTGTCATGCAATTTGGAAATGTGAGTATATTCATATTGTAAGAACTGGAAGAGTTTGTAGGAATCTCAGAGTATTGCATTTACTGTTTTTCCCTGCAGGGTGGGGTGTGGAAGGGGGGTGGGATAGGGCCAGAGATCTGTGATTTCATTGGTGGAGGGAGTTCCTGGTGCAGAATCCAATCAAGCAAGGCAACTTGTCTGTAACTAACCATCTTAAAGGTTTGTCTGGGATTCTGCAAATTAATTTTTTTGTTCATGGTCATATAAGCTAGTAAATGTCAAAGGCACAATTTTGAATTTTAACCTTCCTGACTCTAAGGCTCCCTTCTATCTACTATGCCATATTATTTCTTTATATCAATAAAAAAATATTAAGCACCTACTATGTGTCAGGTGTTGTGCTAATTTTGGAAATATTATCTCATTTAATCTTCACAATAACTCTGGGAAGTAGATGCTATCATTGTTCCCATTTTATGGTTGAGGAAACTATGGCAGACAGAGGTTAAGTGACTTGCCCAAGGTCACACAGCTAGGAAATGTTTGAATCTAGATTTGCACTCAGGTCATCCTGACTCCAGGCCCAGTGCTCTATTGATTGAACTACTTAGCTGCCTTGAGGGAGGTGTATTTCACACTGAGCTATAAGAGAACAGAATGCAGATCTCTGTGTTGAGTCCCATATTGTCTCTGAACTACTTCCTTCTCCAAAATCACAGATCCTGTTGCAGTCACACGTGGCTGGCCTATTAGCAAAGGGCACAGAATGCCCCGTGATTGCTCTCTGATTCTCATGAATTGTGTTCAGTTCTGAGCGTCATATTTCAAAAGGGACATTGATAACCTGGAGCTTATCCAGCACAGGATGACCGGGATAGTGAAGGGCCTGGAAACCATGTTGTAAAAGGAAGAATTGAAGGAACTGGGAATGTTTAGCCTGCATGTTGTAGTGGAAATAGCCCTGGATTTGGAGTCTGAGGGCCTTTGTTTGAATCCTGGCTATGGTATTTACTACCTGAGTCAACTTGAGGAAACCACTTAATGTCTTCGGATCTCAGTTGCCTCCTTCACTTGTAAAAGTGAAAGGGTTAGACTAAATGCCTTTTTCCAGATTTAAAAACTTGTGATCCTGAGAAAGGGGAAAATATAAACAAGCAAGATAGCTAACTGTCCAGTGGGAAAGGCATAGGTTTCTTCTGCCTTCAGAGGGAAAGACTAGGACAAATAAATAGATGTTACAAAAGAGACAGCCTAGTGTAATATTTGAGTGCTGGCCCCAGGGTCTGGAATTCTTTTTTCAAATCTAGTCTCTGTCACTTGCTCGCTCTATGATCATGGGTGAATCACTTAACCATTCAGACCCTCAGTTTCCTTCTCTACAAAATGGGCATAATGGTCATTTTAGTAACTGTCACCAGGTTACTTTAAGAATAAAATGAAATACCATATAAAATATTTTTGTAAATTTAAGGTACTATGTAAATAACCATTTATTAGAAAGAGAATGATTTCACTTCAATGCGTAGAAGAACTTTATAATAATTAGAATTGTCTTCCAAATGGATAGTTTGCTTTGTAAAGTAGAAATCTGTCTGTCACTGGAGGTATTCAGCAAAATGCTAGAAGACCACCAGCCAGGATAGTGCAGTGGGAACCTGTGTTGTATATGAGACTGGATAATATATAAGCTGTAGAATATAAAGAATAAGAAAACCAGTATGTTGAAGGGTCTGATGTATGAGGATCAGTTGAAGGAACTGGGCATGTTTAGACTGGAGAAATGAAGATTCAGGGTGGGGGTCTGGGAATGGTAGGTGTCTTCAAAATTTGAGGGACAATTATGTGAAAGAGGGATAAGATTTGGTCTGTTTGATCAACAGAGGGTTGAAGCAGGAGCAATGGGGCCATATTAGATCAAGTGTCAGGAAAAGCCTGTTAACTGTTAGAGGTATTCCAAAGTGGCATGGATTGCTTCAAGTGGTGGTGAGATCCCCCTCCTTGGAGGTTTGCAAGCAGAGGTGGGACAGACATTTGTTGGGTATGTAATAATGTGCATTCCTTTTGTGTTCAGGTTTGCTGAGATGACCACTGAGGTCCCTTCCAGCTCTAAAATTCTATAATCCTATCATCTCTAAAGTAATTTCATAGTCTTAAGATTCTATGAACCTGTCACTTGGAGTGTTAGGTAGCCCTTTCATTAGTGAATATATTTGTAATGTGAGGGGTTGAACCAAAAGGTCTCTAAGGTTCCTGTTAGTTACGGATCCATGATCCAATGAATATGGGGAAAGTGAGGGAGAAATGAGAGGTACATTAAAGGTCTTTATTTCTTTTCCTAACATAGCCTAATAAACCTAGACATCTGAACTGCCTAGCTTTACTATTTCAGGGATCTAATGAAGCTGGCCACTCATCCATGTTTCTCTGGGACTTGGTTAATTTTAGAACAGCAAATCACATAATGGAGGAACATAAAACATCTGCTAAATATCATTGGTCCCTGCCATGACACTCCCCAGCTTCCTCCCTGAAAAGTATTTAGCTTTCCTGTTTAAGGAGATTGATTCCTTTAGAGACACTTCTTGACCATATTTCTCTCCTCAAGACTTAAAATTTCCATTATATCACATCTAAAATTCTCTAGCTGTCTTTGAAGGCTCTCCATAGTTTGTTCCCTACCTACCTTTCCAACCTTATCTCTCACTACTCTCTAATAAATACACTATATAGTGTGAAGAATGGTGAAATTGGAGTTAGGAATAGCCAGCTTCAAATTTTACCTTTGACACTAATTGGGTGTCAAATCAATGAACCTCTCTGCACTTTAGTTCCTTCATCTGGAAAATAGGGATGGTAGTACCCATAGTATCAACCTGGTAGGGTTGTTGTGAATTCAGAATAGATAATATAATAAGGACCTTTCCAAACTTTGTGCCATGTTAAAATGTATAAATTATTTGTATTACAATGAGTACCTGGGTAGTTTCTTTACTCTTTGATAATAGCAGTTTGTGTGTGTGTGTGTTAAATATGTACAGCTAGAGAGATAGATTTTGATCTTCATATCCCCATTTTAGAGATGAGGGGACTGAGGCATAGAGAGGATAAGTGACTTACCAGAATGATATGGCTAGTAAGTGTCTGAGGGAAGATTCAAGCTCTCTAGCTATATAGATATAGATATAGATGCTTTAAGACTTAACAAAGCACTTGACATTTATTCTCTCATTTGACCCATGAGCTTGCTATGGGCCTTCCTCCTCTGTGCTTTCACTCACCTTCCCTTCATTTAGAATCTGCTTCCCTTTGCCCTCTGCTGTCCAATTCCCATCCATCAAGGCCTTGCACTCAATTCCCACCTCCTCTCCAAAGCATTTCTGAGGCTCCCCTGACCTCATTGATCTCTTCTTTTCTGAACTTTGGCAGCAATTATAGTCTATATGACACAAAGCAGCACTTAATCATATACTGTCTCTTAGCTATTCCTTGTTTCCAATCTGTGTAGCTTGCTTCTCCAACGAGATCACACATTTTTTAAGGGCGAGAACCATATCTTTCTAATTCAACTCATTCAGAACTTACGCTTTATAGATAGTGGGTATGTTTGCTGTTGTTCAACCATTTTTTAAGTCCTATCTTACTCTTCATGACCCCATTTGGGGTTTTCTTGGCAAAGATACTGATTGGAGTGGTTTGCCATTTCCTTCTCCAGCTCATTTTACAGATGAGGAAACTGAGGCAAACAAGATTAAGTGATTTGCCCAAGGTTACACAGTTGGTAATTGTCTGAGGCTAGATTTGAACTCATGAAGATGAGTTCTCCTGACTCCAGGTCCAACACCCTATCCACTACATCACCTACCTGCCTCAGTGGGTACATATTAATGAATAAATTAATGAATGGGTTTAAATCATTTATTAAACATTTACTATGTGACAGGCACTTGGAGTTGCAAATTCAAGAGAGTAAAACAGTCCTGCCCTCAAAGATGTTACCTTTAATAGGTGAAGACAACGCATAAACGGAAGTGGTAGCCATGGAGGAGTGTTTTGGACAGGAAAGTCAGAGGAAATGGTGATTACCATCAGTAAACGATGTGTTCTGTTCGTTTAATAATAGTAGGCCCTCCATAAATGCTTGTTGGTTGATTGTGGGGTGGGTCCCAGATAGGAATGATCAGAATTTCTTTGCTTTTCTATGTTCAAGTCAGATGCCTATGTTCACAAAGCAGTCATGCCAGTGACATAATTTGGTCGGGGCTAGTGATGGGTGTTCCCAGATGTTCACACACACAAACCCTCCCTCTGGGATGTGAGCATGAGAGAGAGTCACAGTCAGATATGGGGACTGGATCTCACAAATACACTATGGGTTTGTTCTCTTGTTGCTTTTCCAGTGCATGAAGAATTCTTCTACAGATCCCAATGGTGTGACTTGTGTGTTTGGATGAAAAAGTCGCTATCTTTTCAGAGAAAAGAGAAAGGTGGTATTTAAGAAATGTCTACAATGGTTTGAAGTGTCTAGTTGGGAGTTATTTCCATGTTTTCATTTGAGAAGCAGCCTTAGGGTGTGAGAATCCATGCTTCCTGAAATGCTGGAAAATTAAGGTCAAATGCTGGATGTGTTTCAAATTCCGAAACAATAGCAGCAGATTTCAAAGCTGGTGTTTGTGTGTGCGTGCATATGTGTGTGTACAGAAACAGGGAGGGGAAAGCAGCCTCAGAGACTTTGCTTTGAAAGATTCCAGAACGTGAACCACAGATTGGTGCAGGAGAGAGAGATCTGTGTGTTTGGATGAAACCTGCCTCTTTAGTCAATATGAGGCATGGAGATGCCTGCTTCTTCTTGCCCTGCATTTGAACTTGGGTGTTATTAGGAGACTTCCCCTACCTTGGCTGTTGAATTTCCCTCTGTAGTGAAATGTGCAAAGGCTGTGGGTTGGAAGGAAAATGACGGAAAGCAAAGAGATTTTTTTTAAGGGTGTGTTGGACTAGATTACATTTTTCCTGAACACTCTGAAATATCAGGATGTATGGAACGTGAGTCATCAGTTTCAGCTGGAAATTTCTGTGACCTTTGCAGAGCAGGTTAAATTCCTCCCCAGTGGTTTTTCTTCACACCCCAATGCATGATACTAAGAGAAAAAATCTGAGTGAGGAGGAAACCTAGCCATTCCTTTTTCTCTTACAATTTCTTGCATATTATTTTTCTATGTATTGAGAGTCCTATCCTCAAGCCACACTCTGGTGCAAGGTGACCTAGGCTTCTTGGAAGTCATACTGAAAAGGTGCAAGCTTTTACAGGTCCTAATAAAGTAGGAAGGCTTTGATCATAGCCTTGGCATTGACCTCTATGCCTATCCAATGCTGAGAACAGTGTCTGGAATACAACTGGTGTTAAATAAATGCTTATTGACTGTCTTTGCAGGTTTAGTCTAGTTGCTTGTGGAGAAACTCATTACCAGAAAGCCAGTCACCAGTGGGATGGATTTATTTGTGCAAACACAGCAATTCATGAGAACCATTTACTTTGAGTGACCACACTGATGGAATAGTGGTTCTTTAAATTACTGAAGTATGTATGGTATCCTTCACATGACAGGTATAGATGGTGCAAACTAAGGACAAGCATGTTGTGAAACTTTGACCTGATGCATTTCTCCTGACTCTGACCATGAGGGAACATAGAGGAGCAGGATCATAAGATCATAGGCTTGGAGCTAGAAAAGACGTTAGCAGTCATCTGGTCCACTTCATTTTAAACAGGTCAAGTGGTATAGTGGATGAAATCAGGCAGACTGATACTAACTAGTGGTATAACCTTGGAAAAGTTATTGGGCTTCCCTCAGTCCTTAGTTTCCTTATCAGTAAAACTGGAATAATAGCACCTACCTTGCAAGGTTGTCGTAAGAATTAGTTGGGTTAATTATATGAAAAGCTATTTGCAGACCTTGAATCCCTGGATACAAATGCTGATGAAGATGATCGTTAAAAAATTATAATGATTATTGTTGTTGTTTTTGATCTAGAGTTGGATGGTATCTCAGTGGTTGTCTAGTCTAACATTTTAATTTTATAGGTGAACAAAAGATATGGAGAGTAAGTGACTTTCCCAAGGTGAAAGGTAATAAATGGCAGAACCAAGATTTGAACTCAGGTCTTTTGACTCCAAATCCAGCATTCTTTCCACTGGATTTATTGGGCAAAGGTCATTTGGTTTTAGCATGAAAAAGTAGGTTGGAAGATGCCACTGAGAAATAATTTTTGTTACTTTGACTATCTTCCTTCCTTTTCCCCTCCCTTCTTCTTTTTCTTTCTTCCCTTCCCTTCTTTCTTCCTTCCTTTCTTTCTTCCTTCCTTTTCTTTCTTTTTCTTCCTTCCTTCCTTCCTTCCTTCCTTCCTCTTTCTTTCTTTTCTTTCTTTCTTTCTTTCTTTCTTTCTTTCTTTCTTTCTTTCTTT
>NW_027187348.1:19384352-19401349 GCF_028583685.1 Petaurus breviceps papuanus | reverse complement strand
TTTCTTTCTTTCTTTCTTTCTTTCTTTCTTTCTTTCTTTCTTTCTTTCTTTCTTTCTTTCTTTCTTTCTTTCTTTCTTTCTTTCTTTCTTTCTTTCTTTCTTTCTTTCTTTCTTTCTTTCTTTCTTTCTTCTGGCAGAGTGGATAGAGTACTGAACTTGGAGTCAAGGAGACCTTGGTTTGAATCTTACTTCAGACACTAACTAGTCAAGTATCCCTGGGTAAATGACTCTCTGTGCTTCAATTTCCTCATTTCTAAAGTGGAGATAATAATGACACCTACTTCACAGGGTTTGGAAGATCAAATTGAAAATGTCCAGAAGGAACTTTTTATACCTCAAAATGCTATATGAATGTGAGCTACAATCATCATTTTTTGGTGATATGTAATGTCATCTCATTTATCTGGCATTTTTGAGGTGTCCTTTGGTAAATTTTCCTGATTGCTGAAGCTTGCAACTTTAAACTCCAAAACTGATTTTTTTTTAAATACAAAATTTCAGCCATTTTGCAAGGAATTAAATGTATTAGATATTTTCTTGCTTTAGTAAATAAGTGTGTTGAACCAAATTTAACCTTTTCTCGATGATTCATTGTCATCATTATGAACATTAGTGATTGTACTATTTGCTGGCTGCATAGCGATGTCCTTAAGGGCAAGTGAGGTATGTAGAAGTACATGAGATGACCATATATGTTATATTTTAAGTTATTTTCACTCTTCTCCTTCCTTGCTGTTATCTTGTCAGTTCTCTTTTCTTTCTCCTCTCAGTGGCCCTCTTTTGAAGGATGTCTATCCTTTTCTAATTTGTTATGATCTGAAAAACCAAAATATTCAATTTGTTGAACTGTTCATTCTCAGCATCCTTTGCTGGATCTAAATCTATGTCATGTACCTTAACTGTTGATGTACCTACAATGCTCTGTCCTGAGTCCCTTGTCTTTTTTCTCTACATTGTTCCTCTTGGTGATGTCATCAGCTCCCATGGGTTCAATTATCATCTGTGCAGATGACTCTCACATGTTTGTGTGTATGTTATGTATGTATGTAAGTATGTGTGTATCTATCTATCTATCTATCTATCTATCTATCTATCTACATTCTAGACTGTTCTGGATTGTTCAGGTAGCTACATGAGTTATGAAGTTATACTATACTTCCTTAGAAAAAGAATAGGATCGTGGGGTTGGCTAGGTGGTGCAGTGAGTAAAGTGCCGGCCCTGGAGTCAGGAGGACCCGAGTTCAGTTCCAGCCTCAGACACTTAACACCCACACAAAAAAAACTAGCCGTGTAACCTTGGGCAAGTTACTTAACCCCAATTGCCCTCCAAAAGGCCAAAAAAAAAAGAAAAAGAATATGATCCATCCATTGCTTGACTAAGTTGATTTTATGAGTGAATTTTTTATTTGCAATCAACTATATGGTCAACATTGCCCTGCTAAGTTTTCTTAATACAAGTGCAGAAAATTAGATGATAAAAATAGTTACATAAATAGAAGGAGAAATGACCTATAATTCCTAAAGATATAATTAGTAGAGAAAGACAGGAAATGTGGTTTTTTTCTTCAATAGCCAGAAGAGAAAAAATTTTCCTTGAGGGGTCAATGAAGGAATCTGTGGCCCTGACCCTGCTTGGAAGACTCTGTGCTTTTCATTGTCCATCTATAAGAATGTGTAGAATCGGAAGAGTCTTATTTTAGAAATTTACAGAGCTGGAATTTATCAAGTACTTAAATTGTCTCAAAGAATCATAGCATTTTTAACTGGAAGGGACATGAAAGCTCATCTAGTCCATCCCTCCTATTTTATGTATAGATGAGGAAATTGAAACCCAGGGAGGAGAAGTGATTTGCCCAAGTCAACAAACTTAGGACATTTTAAAATGAATTAAGAATTTTGGTCCACAGGAGTGTGACTCTCTTTGGATTACTAGGTCACCATATTGTACTATCACAAAACAAAGCAAAACAAAAAACCAGTGGCAACCCCCCAACCCAGCCCTAATTAGAACTTGGAGAAGCCATAAAATAAAGCTTTTTTTTAAGTTATAAGTCTTTTTTTAACCCCTCTGGCTCAGAATTTCATTTTCTGAAAGTTTAGCATTTTCAGAAGCATCATAAGTAGGTTAGGTTGACTGGGGATTTGTCCTAAGGTACTGAATACAGAGACTACATAATTTAGAGGGGGGCAATAACAGCACCTGGAGTACTTCAACAGAAATGGCAGCTAGTTAAAAAGAGTAAGTAGTTAAAGTAGGAAGCTATGAAATAGTCTAGGACGAATTCCTCTTCCTGCTGCTCTTTCTCGCCCCATTCCCCCAACGTTCCTCTTGGAGGGAGACTTGGTCCCTGTTCCTCTTCACGATGGCTATGAGCACAGCTTTTTGTCTTTTGCTCTAAGGGTAGGGTCTGTGGTACTTGGCCTCCATGTAAATACTGACTTATGTCTCTGAGTGCCAGAATGAGGACTAGAACCCACATCTCTGAGTACCTAATCAATATGCTCTCAACTACACCACGCTGCCTGTCATTGTGAAAGATGAGGCATGTAGAAACTCTTCTAAGTTTTTTCACTAAAGGCAGTAAATTAGGGACTGGTTATGTGGAAATCTCAATTTTCTAGATCATTTATTACATTGAATCAAAAAGAAAGGGAGGCATCATGACACAGTGGACAGATGATTTAAATTCAGAGGACTGGGGTTCATATGATCATAGGTTTTAGACCAGGAAGGGACCTACCTTAGGGAATGTAAAGACCAACCCCCTAATTTTGCAGATGGGGAAACTGAGGCAAAGGGAGGTTAATCCTTGGTGTCAGAGGAAGGATTTGTACCCAGATCTTCCATACTCGAAGTCTAGCATTCTATCTACTGTACCATCTAACTGCTTCTATAATAGGTTCAAATCCTGGATCCTCCTCTTGCTACTTTTGTGAACTTGGGTAAAGCATTTAACCTCATCAGACCTTGCTTTCCTTATTTGTAAAATGAAGGGGTTGGACTAGCTGGTCATTAAATCTGTGATCTTATGAAAGCATAACTATTGATGATCCTAGTATAGAATTCCTGAATAATGCAGGGGGAAAAACACACACACACACTCTCTCTCTCTCTCTCTCTCTCTCTCTCTCTCTCTCTCTCTCTCTCTCTCTCTCTCTCTCTTTTTTTGGTCCTTTTCAACTATCAGTAGATGGCAGGAGATACCACCAAATGCAGATAGAAGAGGCAGTGAATGATGGAATTCTTAGTCCCTGGAAAATGTGATACCTTGGGCAGCACAAACTCATGTCTTTGCTTGGGGAGAAGGCATTTCTGAGTATAGATTTGTGTTCAATTCTGAGTCTCCTGATTAACCTGGGGAGGTAACAGTTGGTATTAAAACAATAGTCAAATGTTGGAATAAATTTAGTCTTCTGATGAGACACCTGGAGAAATGATTCATCACTCATGTTGCTAAGATTAATTGGGCATTATAATTGTGTTAAGTGGATTCACACACCATGTAGAAAACTGTAGGCTTTAAAAAAAATTTTTTTTCTTCTAACAAAAATAGGGAAAATGTTGATGACTTCAGGCTTGGCTAGAGAGAGGCAGCATTAGTGAGCTTTATCCAAGATTATGCAGATAAGTGCTACTGTTAGAATGATACTAATTAAACACAGCCTTGTTTTCTAGTTAGACAGTAATAGACTCCTGGTCCTGTGAAGTGACATCTATCACCCCAGTTGTAAGGCATTTTCATCCAGACTATTTAAACCTTCCTTAAAATCGTGTTGATTGAGAATTTCCAGATAAGTGCTGGGTGTGTGGCTCATGTGTCCACAGTATATAGATATGTAAGTATATCTCTCTATTGTTTTTCCCCTTGGAAATCTTCAGGTGGATTCAGAATTTGGGACTCCAAGAGTCTTATTCTTTTTTACTTGTTTGTTCACTAAAGAGTTATTGCTAAATATGTATCTGTGTATGTATATATATATATGTATACACATGCATGTTTATGTAGATGTACATATCTACACATATCTCTCCAATGTGGAGAAGGAAACCAAATATTTCTGTTTTTTATACAAGTTGGTTTTTCAATTAGTTATATTTTTAACCCCTCCAACTTTAAGAATCTCATATCCTATAGGATTTCTAAGAACAAAAAGGCAATTGATATATTGATCTGCTTTGACATCCCAGGCAACAATCTAAGTGGCAAACATCCTGTATCCCTGAATAATTGCAAACCTTGGAAGCATTTACATGGGACCCAAATCTTAAAGCTACCATTGGCAAGAGTTACTGCTGAGCTAGGTATCAGGGTGGATTTTTGCCCGTAAAGCTTCGAGGGTTGGTATACTGTGCCTTAGGGAGCACTTAAGACTTGGAAATGAAAATGAAAGTGGCCTTGTTTTAAAGTGAATTATCTTATTTCTTCTTTGTACCTTCCTCACCTAGAAAGTATCCTTTATGCAAAAACACATTTCTATTGTTTGTGGTCCTTCTTTTACCAGCAGTGCTCTAGGGAACGATGATGGAGTTACTGAAAGGCCTACCCACTGCCAGGGAGACTTGGAGCCTTGAGTTTCCCCACCATTATCAAAGTTATTGAGGAGTTACTAAGTTTCTTCTGTGTGCCCAGGGCTGGCTGGTTCTGTAAAGCCCAGAGGGGTCAGTCACCTCTGAGCTAAATAATCCTCTCATCTAACCTGTTAAAACACCCTATTGTTAGGGGTGGGTGGGTTACTTTAAGTCATTAGAACTACTACTTAATACAATTTCAGGTCTTGGTTTATTAAATTAACTAAGGAAAGATCTGGACTACATATACTTTCTTGGTAGTTTAGGAATAGTCTAGATTATGATGCTTCCCTAGGGTGAATTAGGGGAGAACCTAGGCACTGAAAGGGTACTAGGATATCATTAATTGTGGGAGGAGAGGAGGAACAAGGGAGGAAAAGGAAGAAAGAATGTGCATGTACTAAAAAAAAGGGAGAGGAAAACTGGAAATACTTAGTTTGCTTAGAAATGATCCTGGATGGAACAAATAATTCCTTCTTTTTCTTTTTTTTTTCTTAACTCCATTATCTTTAGTACCAACTCATTTTGGCTTTTAGCCATCATTTCTCTGCTTTGTTCTTTAAATTTTCATGTTTAAAATAATAATTCTTATTAAAGTAAGCATTTCTATAGAACCTAATACATGCCAGGTACTGTGGTAGATGTTTTAAAAATATCATCTCATTCGATTTTCACAAAGCCTCTGGGAAGTAGGTGTTATTATCAATCCCATTTGACAGTTGGGGAAACTGAGGCAAGGGGTGTTTAAGTACCCAAGGTGATAGAGCTAGTAAGTATCTGAGGCTGGATTTGAACCCAGGTGCTCCTGACTTCAGGTCCAGCCTTTCATCCATTGCACCACCAAACTACCTCTGCCCTCTGTGTGGCTGTCTTCCTTCCTTAATAAGATTGTAAGCTGCTTGAAGAAAAAGACCTTTCCATATTTCCTTTTGTCCCCTTCATAGTGATGTATCTGCTCAATAAAGGCTGTTGAACAGCAAACGAATCCTTCTATAAAGTGTATGTTTCTGCTTTCTTAGTTCCTTAGTGTTTTGGAAGCTCTATATATAGTTGGTTGAAAATTTTTCTTTGCCTTGGTGTTTTGTTTTGCTTTATTTTGTTTTCTAGAAAACTTCTTGGTTTTCAAAGGTTGTCTAATCAACATTTTGTGGAACTTTAAAATCACTCTGGACTTATGGTTCATTCTAGTCTCTTTTTAGAGGTGAATGTATTTTTCAACCAGTCAGAGTCTTGTACTGAGAGAGTAGCTTTTATGGTTTTCTAAGCTTTCATTCTCTGATCCCACCCCCTTGATTCCCCTCCTCCCCCTATCATTTTGAGTGTGGTATATTATCTCATAACTTGTAACTCCACAATTACCCAGGACATCTGACAATTATTGCCTCTTTATTCTTCACTAATTCACCTAAGAGGGAAATATCTTGAATACCTATGTGGTGATACACACACTTCTATGATTTATTAGAGCATAAAATTTTACTAAGTACTAAGAATTCTAATCATGACTATTTTCAAAGCGATAAGGCCTACTGGCCAGTCATAATCCTTTTTCCCCTCCAATCTTCAGGTGAGCAGAATGTGGATATGTAAGATCCTAACTCCTAGAATCCTAAATTCTAAGGTTCAAGATCCTATGTCCTATAAACTAATTTGGGGAATGGTACATAAAACTGATGTGGATTTTGCACTCCTATGAAGAGATCTTTAGTTAGAGAAAGGGAACATAGAACTTCTCCCCTTCTAACTTTACTGGGTACGTTTGTTTGTTTTTATTTCAGAAGAATATAGACCTTAGACTCAAAAGGGGTGTTAGAGGCCATTTAATCCAACTCATACCTGAACAAATGGCTCAATTGGTTATTCAATTTCTCCTTGAATTTTCCCCTCCCCTCAGTGAGAGGAAACCATTAGCTTCCTAGGCAGCCTATCTGAATTTAGAACAGCTCTAACTATTAGAATGTTTTCCCTTACACCAAGACCAAATTTTCTTCTTGTAGGCTCCTTCAGGGCAAACACACACACATATATGTCTTTCTTTGTATCCCCAGTGCTTAGCACACCTGTAGTCAGTGTTTAATAAATGCTTGCTAACTGGATTTGACTTTTCAACTTCCACTTAGTGTTTCTAGTTCTGCCCCCTCACTTCTCCAGCATAGGCCAGGACTCAGAAGCTAGGAGTAAGTGAATGTAGGTGAGCAAGTCAATGAAATAACGGATGGTGAGTCAATTGGCATAGGTCCTCTATTTCTCTTCTCTTTCTCTGTTCCCAGAAAGAGAGCAATAATTAAGAGGTTGTTTTCCTGCCTGGGCCTTCTAGCCTTTGGACTGATGTGATAGGCCAAGGAGAATAAGATCCTTTATCTCATAACTTGTAACTGTAATTACCCAGGACCTCTGACAATTATTGCCTCTTTGTTTTCTACTAATTCACCTAGAAGGGAGATATCTTGGATTTTCAAAGGTACCCTATTAAGATGTGTGCTAAAAACAAACAAAAATAAATAAATAAATTCTTTTTTATGTCTATAAGATTTCTCCTTTTCTTCTTGTCTTTAATGTTTGAATCTTCTACGTTTCTCACACCTCTCATCTCAGTCTCCAGGCAAGGTAGGTCAGATGTTAAAAACATTTGTGTTGTTGAGAGAGAAGCAGGGAGGGGGAATAATGAGAAGCAGTAGAACGGGGAACACCGGCAGGTTCATTTTTAGCTGCCTCTATCTCTCTCTGGCTAACAGTGCATTAATTTGCAATTTATTTGGAAATATTGCATTTATTTTTCTGCCATATGCTTTCTTCAGGCTTATACTGTTTCCTCCTCCATCCATCTTTACCTGTGGGAATTTTATTCATACCTGGAAACCAACGTGATAGGCTTTGAGTAAGAGAATCTAGGTTCAAAACTCATCTTTGATTTCTATTCCTTGTGAACCCTTGGACAAGTCTTCAAACTTCCCTTGGCTACAGTTTCTTTCCCACAAAATGAAAACATTGGAATAGATGATCTTTGGGGTAACCTCCAGATTTAGATTTATAAACCTAGGATTTCAAGATCCAACTGAAATGCTACCTCATCCATGAAGACTTCCCTTATTTCCCCTCATCCAGAAGTAATCTCTTCTCTTAGCTTCTATTCAGGAGTATACTATAGTTGTCCTGAACCCAGCAAGAGAGTCAAATGTTAACTTTTCAATCTGAGTATATATACCTCAGAAACTAGCAAATGCTGCATTATCAGTTCTTGATTTATTGTTTTGCTGATTGTCTAGACACAAAATGCTAGAGAAAATGTTGGTAATAATGCAAGCTAAACTTAAAAACATGTCACATATACAATTTTTTTCCTACAATGAACTAGTTTTTAAATATTTACCCACATGCCTCTGCTGTCACACTTTTTACCTCTTTCATATATGTCATATTTGTACCATTGGTATTATAGTTGTTTATGTACATATCTCATTGTCCTGAGAAGACTAAAAGCTCCTTGAGGGGAAATATAAGATCTCACAGGTCTTCATAACTCCTCTGCTCTTAGCAGAATGCCTGACAATTATTTAATGTTAATAAAATTGACATTTATTGAACATATACTGGGAACAAACGGGGGGTGGGGGGGGAAGAAGGCAATTCTAGGTTCGAGAATAGCTACCACAAGGCTGAGAATTAGTTTATGTTCTGCACCTATGAATAGCTCACATTTCTAGAGTGTTAAAAACTAGGCAAGGCTTACCTAGTGTTTTCTTCATAAGAGCCCTATGGGTTTGATAGCATAAGTATTAACTTAGTAAGGGCTTCATATGTTTATAGAATTCAACTGAATTGATTTGAACTCTTTGCCACAAATCAAATTGGGCAACTTGGTGATTAGATGCCGAGGGAAGAAATTGGTAACATTATAGATAGATAGATAGATAGATAGATAGATAGATAGATAGATAGATAGATAGATAGATAGATAGATAGATAGATGATAGATAGATAGATGAAGTAATAGACACTTAATAAATGTTAATTGAATTGGATTGGATTGAACTAAATTTGTTGAAGTTAATCTTTACTATTCACCTACTTCTTTTTTGCAGACCCTTCCTTTCTCCAGTTCTGAATACCCCACCAATGCTTTCATGTCCTTTCCCATGAATCAGGCAGTCAAATAACATTTATTAAGTACCCACTATGTACTTGACACTGCCAAGCATAAAGTATTCAAAGAAAGTGAAAAAAAAATCAGTCACTGCTCTCAAGGAAATCACAGTCTAACTGGTGGAACATGCAAGGAACTATGTACAAATAAGATATAAACAGGATAAATTGGAGATGATTAACAGAGAACGCACACAATTAAGGTGGATGGAAAAGCACCACTTTCAGAAGGTGGGATTTTAGCTGACACTCAAAGGAAGCCAATAGTCAGAGATGAAGAGGAAGAGAATTCCAGGCATGGAGACAGCCAGTGAAAATGTCTATAGACAGAGTCTAGAGTCAGGAGGTAAAGTGCTTTGTGGGAAGGATAGTATGGAGGCCAGTGTAATTGAATTGCAGAGTATATGGTGGTAGTGGTGGGTAGAAGATGTTAGAAGACTGGAAATCTGGGGAAGAATAGGTGGTGAAGGACTTTACATACCAAATAGAAGATTTTACATCTGATGCTAGAGTTAATACGGAACCATTGCAGTTTGTTGAGTAGAGAAGTGATATGGTCAGATATATGCTCAATTTGACAGCTGAATGGGGAATGGACCAGAATGGAGAGAGACTTGGTACAGGGAGACTAACCAGTAGATTATTGCAATCCAGGAGTGAAATATGATGGCCTGTACTAGGGTAAAAGATCTCATTTCTTCATTCACAATCAAATCTAAATGACTAAAAGAACTCAAAGTATTACTTTCCCAAGGTTATTGTAACTTAAATAAAGAGAAAAATTACAGACCAAATGAATGAATCCCTAAAAGAGGAATTTTAGTCAACATGACAACAAACATTTGTTAAATGTTTCCAGGTACTATAATAAGCACTGGGGTCTTGTTATTCCATCATTTTCAGTTGTGTCTGACTCTTCTCGATCTCATTTGGAGTTTTCTTTGCCACGATAATAGGGATGGTCTGCCATTTCCTTCTCCTGTTCATTTTACAGATAAAGAAACTGAGGCAAATAGGGTTAAGTGACTTGTTCAGGATCACACAGCTAGTAAGTGTCTGAAGCCAGATTTGGACACAGGAAGATAAGACTTCCTGACTCCAGGCCTGGTACTCTATCCACTATGCCACTATGTTGGACTTCTCAATCACATGTTAGAGGCTGATATCTACTTTGCCTTGTTATAAGGCCACTCCTCATTCTTCTTGCCTTTTCCAATTCTATCAATTACTAGTAAGCTGCTTTAGGTTGACTGTGTTCTAAGTTTTGAAAGATAATTTTTTTAATTGGGGGAAAGTTCTCAATTTCCTTATTGAATGAAGACTTTACTTTGGATCCAGCAGTAAATTTTTGTTGTTCATCACAGAATCATAGACCTTGAAGGCAATTTAGTGTTATTCGCTCCTATTATAGATGAGGGACCTGAGGCCCAGGAGAGTCAAGTGACTACCCAAGATCCCACAGGTCTTCAAATGGTAGAACTAGACTTCAAACCTCTAACTCCAAATCTACCAAAATTTCTACTACAGCTTAGTGCATCATTTATGTGCTGTCACAGGCTTGGGGAAAGTATTTTATTATATCTACAGAGAAGAAGCAAGTTGAACCTTGTAATACCTTTTATGGCCCTAGCACATACTTCAAAAATCTCATAAATATTTCTCAAAAGTTGGGCAAATGTGTAAATGGACAAAGGTAAAGTTGCCATAGATAGCTTTTCGTCCAATGCTCCCTTTATTTAACTCATTACAGGTTTTGAAAGTGAGAATTTTTCAGGGTGGGTGTCAATGTTAACCTCATTTATCTAGTGTGAAGCAACCTTCCTTCACTCTAAACTAGCTTG
Organism: Petaurus breviceps papuanus; assembly: GCF_028583685.1. Taxonomy (NCBI): domain Eukaryota; kingdom Metazoa; phylum Chordata; class Mammalia; order Diprotodontia; family Petauridae; genus Petaurus; species Petaurus breviceps. The sequence continues at coordinate 19,390,795 of NW_027187348.1, read as the reverse complement.
AAGAAAATAACCTGTCCTCAAAAGGAAAAGCACATTTTTTTTTTGGTAAAAGGAGTATTTTCCTTAAGAAATATTTAACATTATTAGTTTTTTTTTTAGGGGGGGGAAGGGGAAGGAAAAATTAAATGTTGGTTTTTGTCAGGGTCAGATAATAAAAGGCAAAAGCTTCTTTCATGAAAAATCAATGTGGATGAATTATTCTGACAGGGATTTGCAGTCCTTCACTGGTCACATGATGCTCAGGATAATAAATGTTTTAAGCTTGTAGTTGCTGGTAATTTATTAGGCAGTGGAAAATAAGGGAAAAGATATGAAAGACTTAAGAGGAAGGATCTTAGAATGGTTAAGGGAAAAGCCTGGGGTTCCTTACTTCCCAAAGCTTTACTATGATAAAACAGTTGAGAGAGAGACCATTAACATGCAAAGCAGTGAATTTTCATCTATATTTAAAGTATGTTTTCAATATTCAAAGGGCTAAACTTTTCCTTAAAAGAAACTCTGAAACCACTTTTTTATTACAAGTGTAGGGTATGTTTTTATTTTCATTTTACCTTTATTTTCCTTCAAATTTAGACAATTACATTTATGTCTCTAGTTTTATGTTATTCATGGAGATCAATGTATAAATTGCATACCAAATCTGGTAAAGAAAACACTGAAGTCCATGAAAATTACTTTCAATAAATTCAAGGTTTTTAACTTTTTGGTCAGTGAGTCACATAATTTTAGAATTAGAAAAGATCTCAGTGGCTATCTAGTACAACCAGGGACCAAATAAGAATTCCTTCTGCATGATACCTGACAAGTCATCATCCAACCATTGCTGGTAGATATTGAATGAAAGAGAGCCACTGCCTCCCATGGCAATGGATTCCACTTTTAGGCAGCGATGATTTCTAGTGTAAAGTACTGTCATGGTAATATTAATTTGAAGATCTTCCCTGTCCCTTAATAAGCCTAAGGGAATTTGAAGACTTTCCCTGCTTTGAAAATAAACTCTGCCCCATAATAATGAATGTAATTAAATGGAGCCTATGGTGGGAGGAGTTTGCTGAAGGGTGGAGCAGAGCCACAGGAATCTGGGAGTCATAGTTAGCTAGACTAGGAGAAAGAGAGCACACATCCCAGGAATTAATCATGATTGTGAATAAAAATATTGATTTGTGGGAAGGCTAAAGGATGCTGTAGTTCTCTGTGCTGTTATGGCTTCTTAACTTCTTTGCTACTATGATGGAATTGGCTTACTAGATTTGGAATTTGGTTTTCTGGTGTCTGAATAAATGTTTTGCTTTTGTCTTCTTTATGGAGAGTCTGGTATATTTTGCAGGTATATTTATGGTGATTGTGGGCCTTGTAAATATTGCATTGGTACTACAAGTACTCACTCATTAAAGGCCCTTTTGTGTGGCACTGTTTAGTGCTGAAAAGGGAATAAATTTTGGTATAAAGTAAAGAGGTTAACAAACAAAAGATGTAAAATATTGTTGCCAATACAGATGAATATACTGATGCTTTAAAAGGTTAGGAAAAGAACTTATATGTAATAAAACTTCTAAAATATGTACATAAAGAAAGTTCCATATAGGACTTGAGCATTTTTTGGAGAGAAAATGAACTGTGGTATAAATATAAAGACAAATTACCTTATAAAAGATGTAGTTTGATGCCTTGTTTGCATGTGAATAGTTTGATGATTTAAATGGCACAAACTTATTTTGAACACCTAAGAAGCAGCTTCCTTTCTTGGGGTACAGGGAGATAGATGGAAACTGTACTAAATTGTTATAGATCAATAGTATGGGTAGTTGCAGTTCAGGGAGGATGTATTGTCTGAAAATGTGAAGGAAAAGAACTATTTCTATCCAACATCCTTCCCCCTTCACTTGATTGTTGATTAACAAACAATGCTTTGCAATTGATTTTCATGTTATGAGCTAAACTGTTTCCTCTTGCATGCTGATTTTTGCTCTTTCTCTCTATAAAAGTGTGGTCAGCCTGGTTGTATTATTTCCTTATATCCCTTTATTTGCAATTGTAGTGAGTTATGGATAGCTCTGATAATTTTAGCCACACAGAACATTGCTTGAAAAGTTCATTCCTGCTTCCAGGCTAGGAATCTCAAATTCTTGGTCCATTGATAGAGAACTTCTCTCTAACTGGGGGCATATATTATGCACCATTTGTCCTATATTTCCCTACAGCATTGTAAGTTCCTCAAAACACAATTTTAAAAGGGAATTTTGGGCCAGTCCTCTTCCTAGATGAAAAGAACCTAATTTTAATTGTTGTGCATATAGTGTTTATGCAGTCATTAAACATACACTCGCAGAAATAAGAATCTCCTACACCTATTAAATCATAGATTCAGGTAAAAAATAAAACAAAACAAAAAACCAAAGGTAGAACGTATCCATAACAATACAGAAATATGATTTTTTTAAATGAAGGAGAAAGTTGGATCCCAAGTTTTTCCATCTAGTTAAAAAATGGATAAGATGAATCTAAGATACTGCCCAAAGGTGGTAGGCCATAAGCTGTAATTTAAAGCAAGGAAGCTGTATGATTTAGGGGCAGAAACAGGAAATCCATATATCTGAGACAACTTAGATTAAGGTATATAGATAGAGATAGAAGAGTGGGAATCATTCTCAGGCTTCCAGAGAAGTCATTATAGATGTATGGACATAGCCAGTGGAGACATTGGAAGACAATGGCCAGAAGCTTCTATTAAACTTAGGATGATACATATTTGGAAAGTAGTGAATATTCTTATATTTCCATAGTTTGGGACCAAGGAGAGAATATAATGAGAATAAAGAAGAATGGATAGATCTGAGTGGTGTTGAGACAAATATTTAGACTTGGCAACTGGTTGAATATGAGAAGAGTGAAAGACATATCAAAGATTATGGGGGAGGGTGAGTTGGGGCCAGGGAGAGATGGAATAATAGCTTTACCTTTGATAGTGGGAATATTGGAGAGCAGTGGAGGTAGTTTTAGAAAAGGGAAAACATTCTGTTTGGGTTAAATTAAATTTAAGTCAGTAGCAGTACTAACAATAGAAAATATTCCCAAAATAGCAGAAGAGTTGAGATTGGTTAAAGGATGAGAGATCAGATATAGAAAGAGCAAGGAAGTTGACTTAAGTTTGTAAATGGCCTTAAAAGTATAGAGAATAAATAGTATCACCATAAACTAAAATCATCCCCTTGAAATGTGAATTTTTTATATCCAATGAACTATTCATGAAATTTTTAGTCACAGTGACAATGATGATTATCAAATTAAGATACTTTAAAATCAAATGAAATCTTGTGTCTGTTTCTTCAGTATAGAATCCCTGAAATCCCTCATGTCATGTGCTATCTTTTTTTTCTTTAAGAAGTACTTGAGAAAGAATTTCCATTGGAGAGAAGATGGAGAAATGTGGGATAGATGATAATGTAGTTAGGCATATTAATAACTGGATAATTAGGCATATTAGTCAACTGTACCCAAAGAGCATTGATCATTGGATCAATGCCAGCCCAAAGTCATATCTTCAGTGATATGACACAGGTCTCAATCCTTGACTCTGATATGTTGATTTTTTTTTAAATCAAAACATGGATAAAGATGTAGAATGCATGCATTTCCAATTTGATAGTAGCACAAGCATGGGAAAGTTGGCAGAATCAGGTTTTAGAAACATCCTGAGAAGCTGAAAAAAATGGTTCAGATCTAAAAAGATATTAATTTAATAGATGTGCATACACACACACGAACACACACGCACAGACCTATATTTAGGTTTCAGAAATTAATTGCACAAGACCAAGATTGAGAAGAGATGGTTTAGGTAGTAATCATGTAAAAAAAAATCCTAGGGGATTGGTTGATCACAAACTTAATATGAACCAAGAAAGAGTATGAAATGGATGCATTTTTTTTTTAATTCAACCTTAGCATTAATGAAAGTATGGTTTGTAGGTCAAGGGTGACAACAGTGCAATTATATAGATTAAATCAAGGTACTCTTGTGGCCATCCAGCTTTAAGGAGAACATTAAAAACTCTCGAGGGTAGGGGGGCAGCTAGGTGGTGCAGTGAATAGAGCACCAGGCCTGGAGTCAGGAAGACCTGAGTTCAAATCTGGCCTCAGACACTTAACACAAAAACTAGCCATGTGACCTTGGGCAAGTCACTTAACCCCAATTGCCCTCCCCTGCAAAAACAAACAAACAAACAAAAAACTCTCAGGGGCACAGAAATAAGATCAGAATGGTAAGGAGCCTAGAAAATATTTCGTATGAGAAAATATTGAGGGAACTCAGGATAGTAAGTCTGGAGGAGAGAAAATTTAGGGAAGGAAGGCATAGGCTCATAGGATCATAGCTCTAAAATTGGAAAATAGCATAGGATACATCACACAGAGGAAGCTAGGTGGTACAATGGATAGACTGTTAGACAGGGAGTCAGAAAGACCTGAATTCTATAGAGCCTCAGACACTTATTAGCTGTGTGATACCAGGGAAAGTCATATAATCTCTGCCTGCCTCAATATTCTCATCTATAAAATGGGGATGGTAATAGGACATGCCTCCCAGGGTAAATGTAAGGATGAGACAATATTTGTTAAGTACTTTGCAAGCCTTAAAGGAATATATAAATACTAGCTATTTTTTCAAAGGAAGAAACTGAGGCCCAGGTAATTAATTGAAATTGTTCACACAGTTCACATAGGCACTAAGCGTAGGAGGCAGTATTTACATCCAAGTCTTCTGACTCCAAAATCAATATTCTTTCCACCATTGTACCACACACAACAGTGTCTTTCAAGTATTTGAAAATATATTATGAAGAAGAAAGTTTCTCTAGCAGGAAGATTTTAGTCAAATGGGTAGAAATACAGAGAGCCAGATTGAGGCTCAAGAAAATGAAGACATTTTAAATGATTAAATCTGTCTTGAAGATTCAAGTAGAGACTGAATAAATCATCTTTCAGGGGGGTGTTGGAGAAAAAATTTATTGTATAGGTGTTTAATCCAGACAGTCTCTCAAAGTATCTTCAAATCCTAAGATTCTATGATTTTTGGGGTAGAATGAAGTTGCTATGATAAATATTTAACAAGAGTTCAATTTACATGTAAGGTTTTTTCTGTTACCACTTTTGAATGATAGTGGCAAAAAAAATCTGACTGAAGACCTTAGGACCCTTGTACTATCTAACATATGGTGGGAAATAGCAATGGTGACCTTCAGAATAGAGACCCTCAGCTCAAACCAGCTTTGTGAAGAGCTGATTGTTAAATTTTCAGTGTATTTGCAGCTCAGAAGTTTAAAATCTCTTGAACTAGGCTTGATTTTTGGTGTTGATTTTTTTGTTGTTGTTGATTGTCTAGGATTACAGACTTAAAAAGTGATGGAAAGAATATTAATAATGCAGATTAAACTTAAAAGTGCATCCCTGTGGGTTTTTTTTTATGGAAAGCTTGTTGTTAAATATTTTCTAGCTCACCTCTGAAACACTGTGGATGTGACTGGGTGACATGGGATCAAAAAGCAGGGCCTTTTTGATCATAAGATCATAGATTTAGAGCTGGTTGGGACCTTATTGACCATCAAGTCCAACATTCTCATTTTATAGCTAAGGAAACTGAGGCACAGAGAGATTAAACAAATTGCCCAAAGATTCACCAACAATAAATGTCTGAGACAAGATCTGAACCCAGGTTCTCCTAAATCAAAGACCATTGATTACCCACTATGCCATGTACCTTTCCTTGAGACCTCAAACCAACAAAGTTGTGAGGAAGGAAAGGGGGATATGAGATTTTCTAAATTAATTGTTAAGCTGTTAATTGCTGGGATGCCCACCTTTGCAGTATAGGCTTCTTGAAAGGAGAGGGGGCAGCTAGTGTAGATGTGCTGGGCTAGTATAACCCCAGACTCTTAAATTCCAGTCTTTGATTTTAAATGCCAGACCACATATCCTCCAGCATAAAAACATCCTGATTTTCATTACATCTCCCCATAAAACTTTCAACAATTTGAAAATAGTAAAATACACTCCCTTTCATGCAGACACTTAATCTATGGTTAAATGACAATTGAGCAGTATATCCGCCTGCATACCAAAATACATCTCGAGTCCACAAGTTGAAAATAAATTAAGACAGTTCTAAAATTGGCTTAGGTTGGAAAGAAACTGAGTTTGTGCTCTTAGCCACAGAGTTTAGTGGATGCTTATCTGTGGTATAAGCTTAGGACATGATTTGGCTTAACCAACCATCAGTCCTTACTAAAGGTCATAGACAGAAACCACAGGTTTGTTATAAATCAGAATTGAGGTCATTTGTGTGGGAAACTCTGCCTTACCTTTGTGTGTGTGTGTGTGTGTGTGTGTGTGTGTGTGTGTGAGAGAGAGAGAGAGAGAGAGAGAGAGAGAGAGAGAGAGAGAGAGAG
>NW_027187348.1:19373606-19384342 GCF_028583685.1 Petaurus breviceps papuanus | reverse complement strand
GAGAGAGAGAGAGAGAGAGAGAGAGAGAGAGAGAGAGAGAGAGAGAGAGAGAGTCTCACTTTCAGAATCACTGAAGTCACAAAAATGTAAAGGTGCTAGTTTTGTTTCACACCAAAAAAGTCAGAAGCTATTCTGCTTTCTCCTGATTGGCCTTGTGTGATGTTAAGTAGGATGCTAGAAAATATTGAGATTAATCTATTTCCAAATGCTTCCTTAGAGATTGTACTCTTTGAGCCCCTAAGCACATCAGAAACTGTCCTCAGTTCCTCATTTTCCCCTGTTGCTTAGTTCTTTCTGCCAAGCCTCCAATATTTTTCCACTCAGGAAGAAAGAAATCCTTGCATTGCAGCTCTGTAGCTCAGGGTCTAGAACACTGGGTGTGGAGTCAGGAAGACCTGAGTTCTAATCAAGCCTCAGACACTTACTAGTTTTGTGACCCTGGACAAGTAAAAACCCATGTCTACTCAGTTTCCTTGACTGTCAAATGGTAACAACAACAGCACCTACTTCTCAGGGTCGTTGTGAAGATCAAACGAGAAAATATTTGTAAAGCACTTAGCATAGTATCTGGCACATAATAAGTACTCAATGTGTGTATTTCTTCCTTCTTATCCTTCCTCAAAAAAATTCATCCTTCCTTCTATAGTTTTGTTACAAATTGGTAGAACTTTATAGGATATTTTTGAAAATTGTTACAGGTTGAGGGACTTTTTTTCTCCACTTTAACTCTCATTCATAAGGTGGCTTACATTTCTCTAAGAAAAGATAGGGTAAGGATCATTGCTAAATATTCTTACTGATTGAAGGGTCATTCATGTACCACAAACTAGCTACTGTATAAGAAGGTCTAGGACACTTTAAATAAAGGGCACCTATGCTTTGAAATAACAACTGCCCTCATCATCTCCAGGTAGGAAAAAAAAAAACTTCATTATATTGAAAAAAAACTAATACAAAGGGCAGTGAGGTGAAATAGTGAGTAGAGCACTGGGCCCAGAATCAGGAAGATCTGAGTTCAAATTTGACCTCAAATACTTACTAGCTATCTGACCCTGAGCAAGTCACTTAACCCTGCTTGCCTCAATTTCCTCATCTGTAAAATGAGCTGGAGAAGGAAATGACCCACTACTCCAATATCTTTGCCAAGAAAACCCCAAATGGGTTCATGAAGATGTGGATATGACTGAACAACAACAATACTATATATATATTTTTTTTTCTTCTGACATTTTCCTTCAAAATATTTTTGGCAAATGAGGGATGACTCATTATTATCTATTTAAATGTCACTTGATGAGATGATAATCTTGTATATAGCCCTCTGTAGCCTCAAGCCATTGGTATTTCTTTTTTAAAAAAAGATTCATCCTCATTTTTACAAAATGGTAATCTCCTTGAAATCAGTTGATGGTAGGAAATGTCTCTTTTTTTATTAGCCTAGAAAGATAATGACTGATAGACTCTTACTTTCCCTGGAGAAGCAAAAGCAGTTAAAAGGGAAACGATATTTATTTGTTCACTTTCAGCAGTAACAGAATGCCAACTTGGTCTCCATTGTTAGTTCTAGCATGTTTCTTTCACTTTTTACTGAAGGAGTTTCCTTTTTTGTTGCTGATGTTTGTGAAGGATGTTGACCTGGAGGTTGCCTCAGACTTTTGGAAATATGTCATCACTGCTCTGTCCCGTTCAGCCTGATGCATATATAGCAGGGGTCCTTACATGGGTGACTTTAAGGGCCTATGCAACTTGGGCTAATGAATATCCATATTAGCTAAAGGATTACAGTTTTGTTGCCAAGGAACCAATGTGTCTTGGAGCTGGAGACCTGGGGCCTACCTGGGGGATAATGGCAGAGATATTAACACCTGGAAAGATCATAGCTTTTTCAGTAGCAATCAGGTGGCAATTGTTCTTCCCTTAGAGGGGGGCATTTTCCAGATTGCTTGAACTCCAAATTTTGTGGGTCATTAAGTCTTATGGATCAAAATGTATATTTAGCTGCATAGGTGAAACAATGTTAAGAATTTGAAAGGTGGTATCAAATTACATGAGGAAAAAGTGCTCTCTAATATTTGCATTAAGTCAAGGACTCATTCAGATCATTTATCTAAAAAGCTGTCGGCATTTAGCCTCTACCTCATTTTGCATAGGCTATTTCAGAACTTGGGGAGCGTGGGTGAAAAATGGGTGCTACAATCTCAGTTCTGCAGCAGCTGTTTGGGTAGCTAAAAAAACAACCACCATGTTTTACTGATCCTTTTCTTTTCCTTTCTTTTTTTTTTTTTTTGTGATTTCCATATATACTTGCCCCTCCTCTGGCCATTCCTTGAAACTGTTAAGAAAATTTGAATAAAACATCAACCACCCACAACAGAGTATTCAACATTCCTCACCCATAATCTCCCCACTTCTTTAATGAAAGGAGGGTTTTGCATTTCCTTATTTTTTTTCATGAGGGCCAAAATTGGTCTTTACCATGGCATAATATTTAATTTTGTTACAACTGTTTTCTTTATTTATATTTTTGTATACTCTGTTTCCTTGGAAGTGCTTACTAGACAGTTTATACAAGTCTTCCCTTTTTTTCTCTGAATTCTTCATTTCTTTATTTTGTTTCATTTCACTGACATACTTTGCTTTTATACACCCTTCATTTCTACCGTGTTTCCCTGATAATAAGACCTATCCCGAAAATAAGCCCTATTGAGATTGCTACTGTAGTGAAGGTGATCCCCTGCGCTACCCCCCGGTTGAAATGCACGCCGAGTTCTCAGCTGTATCCAATCAGTGAGCGTGTCATCCTGTTCTTCCCCAGTGATTTGCTTATTGAATAAAGGTACATTTTTTTGTTCACATTTACCTGTTTGTTAAAATTGCTGTCAATGTTCATTAAAATAAGCCCTCCCCTGAAAATAAGCCCTCTGGTGTTTTTCAGTCTAAAAAAAATAATAAGACAGTGTCTTATTATCGGGGAAACACGGTAAATGTATCCCTATCCTGTCTCCCACCTGTGAGCCATCTTCTGGAGCAAAGATTTAAAAAGGAAAAAAGAAATAGAAGTTCAGTAAAACCAGGCAACACACAACTGTGTCCAGCAGTAAATTTAATATTCTACATCCATGTAGAAGTCCCCTATTTCTGCAAAGGGGGAATATGTTTTTTCTCAACTCTTTTTACTGACTGAATTACTGAGTTTAGTCATTATAATTACATAGTATTCAAGTTCCGGGGTTTTTTGGTTCCTTTTGTTTACATTGTAGTAGTCACTGTGTACATTTTCCCTGGTTCTTCTTACTTCATATTGTTTTAGTTCATACAAGTCTTCTGGAATTTCCCTGAATTCTTCATAGTTTTCAGTTTTTGTGGTAGGGTAATATTTCCTTATATTCATGTACCATGATTTGTTCAGCTATTCCCCCAAATCAGTGGACATCTCCATTGTTTCCAAGTGTTGCTTACACAAAAATCCATTTCTGATGAAAGGATATATGAATAATATCCCATTATATTCATATTTTAGCTATAATCCAGATGATAGGAACCCACTTTATTTCCAGTTTTTTTTCCTCCATGACAACAAAAAAATACTGTTAATAAATACCTTGGCATATATTTTATATAGGACCTTTCTGTCTTTGACCTCTTTGGGTTATATATCTAGCAGTGAGATCTCTAGGTCAAAGACTGTGAACAATTTAATGACTTCTCTCAAATAATTTCAGATTATTTCCAAAATTGTTGGACCGAGTCACAGTTCTGCCAACACCGTATTAGTGTGCCTGTTTCTTTCTTTCTTTGTTTCTTTCTTTTTTGCTAAGGCAGCAAGATAGCACAGTGCATAGAGTACTGGACTTGGATTCAGGAAGACCTGATTTCAAATCCTCCACCATTCACTAGCTATGTGACCACTGAGTAAGTCACTTAACCTATCTGTAACTCTGTTTTCTCATCTATAAAATGGCAACAATAATAGAATTTGCTTTCCAAGGTTGTTGAAAGGTACAAATGCAAAGGTATATTGAAAATTGTAAAGATCTTTAAAATGCTAGTTATTATTACTAATTTTAATCTTTTAAAATCTGCTGGAAATTAGTTGTTTTAGTAGGCATTTCTTTTTTATTGTAAAGTAACATGGTAGAGAAGATAGAGAGCTGCCCTTGAAGCCAGAAAAATCCAAGGTCAAGTCCCATCTCTGTCATATCCTGGCCATTTGACTCTGAGCATGTCAATCAATCTGTCAAAGCTTTAGATAACTCTAATGTTATAACTTTCAGGGCAGGCCCCAACCTGCATTGATAAAGTGAGTACCCGATACCAATGCAATTATAGATCCAGTCCTTATCCAGTTTTATTATTAGTTTATGGTTATTTCTTAAAAGTCTTCCTGTATTAACTGTTTGGTTAGGCTATTGTATATCTGTGTGTGTATATAGGACAGGAAAGATGGGTAAGAGGATAAAACAGGACATAATTCTTGATTGTGCTAATCTTGAAATACGTTCCTTAATGTTGAAAGTGGAACCAGTCACACAGAAGACTGACTCTAAGCCAAAATGCATAAAGTTCAAGAAAAAGCACATCTCTCTTGATTGTTCTGCTCTCAAGCTGTGCTTCATGACTGTTCAAAGATGCTTGCTATAGAGGAGGACACTGCTGGTGTCTCCCATTGCCTGACCCATATATTATGGTGGGCTTGGGCCAGGTCCTGCTGCAAGCTCCCATTAAGACCTGATTGCTAGGTAAGTGCCCTGGGGGAATAGGGCAAAGCAAAAATTTAACTAAAGGGGAGCAGGGGGGAAGCCAGGAAAAAGAGACAAGGCTATAAAAGTTAAAATAGACATGTTTTAAGCCCTGTAGAATCTATCTTGGCAACCCCCAGGCTGATACAGTATCCAGCATTTGAAGATAAAAGCAATTAGAACCAGAGGGGTCTTTGCTTCTGTAACTTAGTAAGATGCTCAGCTGCTGTGCTTGCAACCTGGGACAAGTCTTACTCTGAGAAAACAAAGAGAAACCTTGAGGAATCTGTTCACTGACTGAAATTATTACTGTAGCTGATCACACATCATGTATTATTGCCCTGACAACTTAGATGTGCCAACGAAATATCTCCTTTAAAATCTATATATGGGGGACAGCTAGGTGGTTCAGTAAACAGAGCATCGGCCCTGGAGTCAGTAGGATCTGAGTTCAAATCCAGGGTCAGACACTTAACACTTACTAGCCGTGTGACCTTGGGCAAGTCACTTAATCCCAATTGTTCTGCCTTCCCCCGCCAAAAAAAAGAAAAAAATCTATATATGTACACATATGTATATAAATACACATATACATACAACACACACACACACACACACACACACACACACACACATATATATATATATACTCCTTGCTAGCATTGGTTCAGTCATTTTTGATACCTTGATACTCCAAGGTTAAGGTAGATTCCTTAGCCTCTTAGCAAATGTATCCTTAAGCTTTTCTCTCTAAGCTTTTACCTATTTCTGAGTACAGATCAATGCAAAGAAAGATCCTGGGTAAACTGTCTCTTTTAATCAGTCAATTGATCAATAAATGTTTATTAAATAGCTATTCTATGCCAGGCACTGTCCTAGGCACTGGGAATACAAATACAAGATCGAGACTGTCCTTGCCCTCAAGGAGGTTATATTTGTTTCTTTCTTTTTTGCTAAGGCAGCAAGATAACACGGTGCATAGAGTGCATACAGTATATTCTTTTGGAGAATATAACATGTTCACTGATAAGTCAGTGCAAGATATATAGAAAATAAGTATAAAATAATTGAGGGTGGAGCATCAGGAAGGGATAGAAGGGAGGAAGTACTTCAGTTGTACTTTGAAGGGAGCTTAGGCATTCCAAGAAGTGGAGGTGAGGTAGGGAAGTGTTCTAGCCATGAAAGACCACATGCTCAAAAGTGGGATATAGAAGGTCATGCCCAGAGCACAACAAATAGTCCCCTTTGACTAGAACATAGAATGTGTGTGTGTGGGGGGGAGGGGTACCATTGTGTAATCATCCAGTAAATATAGTCTGGAGATGGATGGTGAAGGGTTCTGAGGAAAGGAGTTAGTATTTTATCCTTGAGGTAATGGAAAACTCCTTGAACAATTCAACTGGAAGAACTCCTGCTTAAAAGGTTCACCCTGCTTATCTTGAATAAAAAAATGACAACAACAAAATAAAACACAAACTGTTGAGGATCTGTGCTAGAAAGTCATAGACCATCTACTGTGCCACTGATGAAGTTCACCTTCTACCAATGAAGTAAGCCACAAGATTCAACCTCCTTGCTAAGCTTAAACCCTAAATGAGAAATATAGATTAGTACTGCACATAATGAAATAATGAACTTCAGTGTTTTCTTACCAGTGACAAAGGCAGGAACTTAAATCCATTGTAGGGATCCTTGTTTAGTCAATAAGGAGCGAGAGACAAAAGATTTATTTCTTCTGTGGAGACAAACACCATCATTTTTCTTAATTATCCTTATGTCCTGACTTTCCCTACTCAAAACTTCTTTAGAAATAAAAAAATCTCTTCTACATTAGAAATAGGACATGAGATCTCTTGTTGCAGATGCTTTTATCATACCCACCCCCACTCACACACAAAGATGCTTTCCTTTTCTGCTACAATAATCACATATCTTAATTGAAAACTAATGAAGTCAAAGGTTTCACCAGGTTTCCTAGGCTACATTAGTGGGCAGAAGTTCCAAATGGAGTAAGCAAAGATCAGAGCAACTGTTGGAAAGTAAACAAATAGATTGAACTCTTGCTCCATGGATGGCTTGCCTGCCAACTGTTATGAGCCAGTGAATATCTGGCCTATCATTTGTCATATTTATGGCAGTACATAATGCTGTAATTTCTGATGACATGGTTATTTATCTCTTGATGATCTCGGAGCAGCTGAACCTACATCTATGTTGGTGTATACGTGGGGGTTTTCCAGATCTCATTCCTTTACAGTAGTCATGCATATTGGCAAAAGCCAAGGTTCCAATATTATATGGAACATGAAAGACATCAGTTCATTCACTAATTCATTCCTTTATTCATTCAGCAAGAATTTAGTAAGGGTATGATGAGATGATATATGTAAAGCACTTTGTATACCTTAAAACAGTATGTAAATATCAACTCTGGTAATTATTCCTATATGCAAGACTGTACAAGACACAGAGATACAAAATAAGTATGAGATGAGCCTTGATTTCCAGAAGCTTCTGTTCTGTTAGGTTGGGGGAAAAAAAGATACATAGATGACTATGACACAATGTGGGGTGAGTTAAATGTGAAGGAGAGATTCAGGGAAAGTGCTGGGAGACATTTGAAGAGGAAAAAATTGCTTTCATTTGGAGGGGTTAGGGATAGTTCTGGTCCTGGCGCCTGAGCTGGGCCTTGAGAGAAGGGAGGGATGCTGATAGACAAGAGAAAAGGGAAGACCATTCCAGGCACAAGGATAACATAAACAAAGGCAAGGAAACAAGAAAAAAGTATGGGAAGAGTGGATGGAGAAGAGACTTGTTTCTGATATTGTGGAAATAATTCTGCATTTGGTGGAGGGGGCCATTAGAGAGTCCTGGGTTTGAATCTTCTTTCATACACTTAATGTCTGTATCATCATAAATGAGTCACAACTCTTCTGAGCCTCAGTTTCCCTATCCAGAAAATAAATGGGGATAATAATACCTTTGTTATCTTTTTTTTTTAAGTAGGGCAGTTTTAAGGATTAAATAAAGTGCTATATGAATATAACTCTAGAGATGCTATATTTGGTTCATGGTTTGATGAGGCAGATTTTAAAGGGCCAAGTTCATGGTTATTCTGCTCTTTGGAAGTATAGTTTTGAAATCCATAAATAGCTCCTGATTATGACCCAGTTAGAAAGTGAAAACTTTCTAACAATGGGGGTGAGTTGGGGGGGGGGGGGGGGGGACAGTCTCTCTCCTCTGTGTGGCTCCCAGAGCTGCCCTTTGTTTTTTATGTCAAGAATAAAATGACACAAGAAAATGCAAAAGATGAGGTCAGTGACAGAAGTTTGAAAAATAAAATCAGTCAGGTACAGTCTTTAAGAGAATAAAAGAACATTGTTACAAACAGGTGCCAATTACACCCACACAAAGTAAGGCAGCAAAGGGGATAAGGACCAGGACTTCTGTTTTGTTTGTTTATTTTGTGGCTCATGACTCCCGCACTCTGACTGAATGCCTATGATTAAACAATCTTAAAGCTTGTTACTTTCCCTGTTCAAGGTCACCTTTTTATCCTCCCAGGGCTGTGGGCTTGAGAAGGGGAATGGCCAACATTGCCACAGCCACTGCCCCTATTTCACACTGCTGTGTGAAATTCCGATAGTTCTGCTGTCTTCTCTAGGTGTTCTCTTTCCCCTTTTAAATCTTGCCCCAGTGTATTCTTTCACCTTTAAGTGTAAATATTACACAAAGTTCAGCAATAATTAGTCTAAAGTTCCACCCTTCCCCAATTCAATTAACAATATTTTTATGTCCCAAATATCTTTACCAGTGAGACTTTTGTCTTTCTTTAAATTGCAGACTGAATCTATCAAGAAGATGATATGTAAACAAGATCAACCAATCTACAAATATTAAGTACCTGTTGTATGCCAGACACTGAAGATAAAAATATGATCAATGAAATCATCCCTCAGCTTATATTGTAAAGACGGAGACTACAAAGATGTATATAAGTGTATACAAAATAAATGTAAAAGAATGAATACAACATTACAAAGTGGTCAAATAATGAGATAAATCTGAGAGAGGTCACTAATAGTTGGAGATAAGGAAAGATTCCCATAGGAAGTAGTGCTTGAGGTGTGTCTTCAAGGAAGAGAGGGATTCTGTGAGGGAAAGGCGAGCAAGGGACTTTCTAGGAACAGAGCCAATGCAAAGTCACAGAGATAGGAAATGTCATGTGTGAGGACCAGAGAAAAGGTCAATTTGCCTGCATCATAGAGCATGGGAGGGGGGTAATGGACAACGGGAATGGAGAGATAGATTGGGTCAAGATTTGTAAAGGTCTTTAAAAAACTAAATGGGTTTTATATTTAATTTTAGAGGCAGTAGGAAGCCACTGGAATTGATTGAGTAGAGGAGTGATAAGGTCAGACTTAAGTTTAAGGAAGAACAATTTGAGAGCAGTGTAGAGCGCAGACTGAAGTGGCCAGAGATTGGAGGCAGGGAGGTCAGTTAGGAGACTGTGACAATAGCCTAGGAGAAGTGAAAAGGTCATCAACTAAGGTGTAATGGAGACAAGAGACCAGATTTGAGAAATATGGTGTAAGAGAAATGGAGGGATTTGGCAAATGATCAAAGGAAAAGTAAGAAAAAGTGAGGAGTTGAGAATAATACCAAGATTAAGAATCTGAAGAATAGTTATACCTTTGATAGAAACAGGGGCATTTTGAAGAGGTGTTTTTGCTTTGTTTTGTTATGTTTTTAAATAATGAGTTCTAAGCATCAGCAGGAGGCCCAGAATAGCAACATCACGAGGCCAGATCGGTTCAGTCCCAGGCCCTACGCAATCACGTTCTAATAGGGAGGAAGGACCCCAAGGACCATCTACCTCACTTTCACAGGCATGAATGACTAAGGCTTTATACTCCCAGTCTCTGTCCATCAATAACACCCCTTGGAGACAATGAGCATTTTAAAAAAATCTACCACCCACTATTATTCCTATGACTAACAATTTCTCGCCACCTGTTCTCCCTATTCCTGATTTAGTCAATCACCAGCCGCAGAAGATAAAATTGTTCCCTAGCTGTCCCTACTTCCTGTTTTCTCATCTCCAACTTCAACTCTTCCTTGCCCTACCTCATCCCTGTCCCCTTGCAACCCTGCCCACCTCTTCCACTGTATCCTCTGTTTCGCATTGTATAGTGAATTTTCTTTCATCTTTGATATCTTTCTTTCACACTCCTTCCATCTAGTTGCTCTCACTGAGACCTGGCACCCAAGTGAGAACACTAAATCCCTGGCTGTCCTCTCCACTACTGATTCTACCTTTACCCACACCTGCCTATCCCCCACAAACTGCTCCTGGAAGAGGATTCGGAATACTCCTTGCTCCATACTGCCAATTCCGGACTCCATTTATCACTACCACTCAGCAACCTCTCCTCCTTTGCAATTCATATAATTTTTTTGTAACCTAATCTGGGTAATGGTAGCTGTTATCGACTGGCTCCCAAATCATTCTCCCTACTTTCTCAAGAAATTCAATGTCTGATCTACTATCTTCCTACCCCTCCTTGTTTCTGGTCCTTATACTAGAGGATTTCAATATCTATGTCACTGTTATCCTTAAACTCCCCAAACTCCAAAATTCTTAGTCTCTTTAAATCCTGTGGCCTACTCCTGTGCTCCATCTGTTCCATTCATAGGGCTACTGACAAACCAAACCTCACTGCTACCCATAAAAGTTCCATTTCCATAGTTTAAAACTCTGCGATTCCTTTCTCTGACTATAACCATCTCTATAATTCCATTTCACTCTATACCTAAACCCTTCTAAATCATTATTTACTCTTAATGAGGCCTCCAATCCATCCACCTCCCAGGACTTTCTCAGGTCATTTTGAATCCATTTTCCTCCTTTTCCAATCCTGACCCTATAGGGTGTGTGTGTGTGTGTGTGTGTGTGTGTGTGTGTGTGTGTGTGTGTGTGTGTGTGTGTGTGTGTGT
>NW_027187348.1:19319119-19373596 GCF_028583685.1 Petaurus breviceps papuanus | reverse complement strand
TGTGTGTGTGTGTGTGTGTGTGTGTGTGTGTGTGTGTGTGTGTGTGTATACATATCCCGTGACAAAGCTCAACCCAGGATTACTACGATCATCCTGTTCACTTACGGCTGAAATGTGGCTCCCCACATCTCCAATCCCACCCCATCCTCCTCCTCATTTTATGACCTCATTTCCTCCTTAACTGAGAACACTGAAGCTCTCACTTCTCTTCTTTTCGTCTCAAAACCTTCTTGACATCATCTCCCATTTTCTTTTCCCAAGTCTCTGATAATGAAGTGGCTCTTCTTGTTAAGGCTGAATTCGACTTGATCCTATCCCCTTCTATCTTCTCTACCTGATTGTAACTTCGATTATGAAACCCCTGACAAATCTCCAACCTCTTCCTATTTACTGCTTTATCTATTGCCTTCCAATATGCCCAAGTATTTCCCAGTTTAAAAAAAAAAGCCTGTACTGGATTTTATCAACCCCTCAAGCTATTACCTTATATCTCTCCTCCCTTTCTCAGGCAAACTCTTAGAAAAAGCTTTTTAAGTTCATTACCTCTGCTTCATCTCACTTCCTCCCTAGCTTGACTCCTGGCTTCCTCCCTAGCTTGTTCTCCTGGTTTTTCCACCTCCTCAACAGTCTTCCCATCCTGGTAAAACCTCCTCTGAGGACCCACTCTTCTGATTGATAGATAATTCCTTTGTCCAATCTGCTGCCTCAGGAGGGGCCCCAATCATGCTCCTAGAGCCCAGTTGGACTCACTCTCTAAACTTCTCCACCTCTTTGTCAACTGCCTTGTACTTTACTTTGGAATTGGTATCCTTTTCCCCCTACTCTCAATTCTCTAGTTCCTCTTAAGCTGTTGCCCTCCACTCTCAAGATCTTTCTCAAGAACTTGGGAATTGTGCCAGAACCCACAAAATGACACAGAGAAGCTAACCTTCCACTGAGGACAGCCCAGTAGGCTGGCAGGAATCAGCCAGTGCAGTGCTCTGGGAGCTGAGCTCCACAATGAGGGTTTAGCCCCAGGGCAGAAAGCCTGACCAGCCACCGGCTGGAGGGACTCCAGATCAGCAGCAGCTGTGGCTGGTTCCATATTTATCAACACATAGATGCAAAGGAAAAAGTGAGAGGTCAGTGCAGTCTGGACTTTGGGACCCAGTAAGTGGGAGTGCATGGCTTTTGCCCCATGGGGGAAAAGCCACTGAGACACCGGCACAGCCAACCAGTACCACGTGGCAACTTCAGCTCCTGGCCTGGAGGGTGTAGGGGGACCAAGCACCAGTCTTAGGTGTAATCACTCTTGCTTTAACCTTTTTGGATCTGGATTGCAGTCTAGGGTGGAGGTCCTGGGGTGTGTGTCCAGTTTGCCAGAGCGTGTGGAGAACTCAGAGAGGGTACCAAACCAATACCTCCAGCAGCTCAGAAAACCCCAGCATTTGGGACAAAAGCTCCCCTGTCTGGTGGCAGAGTTCTACTGTGGCCAAAAACCCAAGAGTCAAGTGACTGAGGGGCTATATGACCAGGCAAAGGAAACAAAGCAGACAGAGGATTCCAACATTAGACTCCTATTTTAGGGACAAAAAGGAGCAAAGCATGGAACAGGAGGAAGACAGTGAAGTCAGAACTCCTGCACCAAAAGCTTCAAAGGAAAATATGAACTGGTTACAGGCCATAGAAGACCTTAAGAAGCAGATCAGAGAAGTGGAGAAAAAATTGGGAAGAGAAATGAGAACAATGCAAGAAAATTACAAAATGAGAGTCAATAGCCTGACTGAGGAAAATCATACCTTAAAAAATAGACTAACTCAAATAGCAAAAGAGGCTCAAAAAAGCAATGAGGAGAAGAATGCCTTAAAAAGCCAAATTTGCCAGATGGAAAAAGAATCTCAAAAGATCACTGAGGAGAATCATTCCTTCAGAATTAGATTGGAGCAAATGGAAGCTAATGACTTTATGAGAAATCAAGGTGCTGTTAAACAGATCCAAACAAATGAAAGAATAGAAGGCAATGTGAAATATGTCATGGGAAAAACCACTGACCTGGAAAATAGATCCAGGAGAGATAATTTAAAAATTATTGGACTACCTGAAAGCCATGATCAAAGTAAGTACCTAGAAATCATCCTCCAGGAAGTTCTCAAAGAAATCTTCCCTGATGTTTTAGAACCAGAGGGCAAAATAGAGCTTGAAAGAATACACCAATAACTCCCTGAAAAAGATCCCAAAAAGAAAACTCCTAGGAATATTATAACCAGGTTCTGGGATTCCCAGATTAAGGAGAGAATATTCCAAGCAGCCAGGAAGAAACAATTTGAATATTGTGGAAACACAATCAGTATAACCCAGGATCTGGCAGCTTCTACACCAAGGAATCGAAGGGCTTGGAGTATGATATTCCAGAGGGCAAAGGAGCTGGGATTAAAACCAAGAATCACCTACCCAGCACAACTGAGTATCATGTTTCAGGGTAAAATATGGTCATTCAGTGGAATAAAGTACTTTCAAGCATTCTGGCTGAAAAAACCAGAGTTGATTAGAACATTTGACATTCAGATACAAGAAGCAAGAGAAGCATGAGAAGGTAAACAGGGAAAAAAAATCATAAGTAACTTTTCAATTTGAACTATTAACATTCCTACATGGAAAAAAAATAATTGTAACTTATGAAACTTTTCTCAGTTGAAGGGAATAGAAATAAATATATGTCTATATGTGAGGGTATATGAGCATATGAATACATATGTGAATGTGTATATATATGTTTACAGGTATACATAGATAGAGGGCACAGGACCAATTTAACAGGAAGGGATGATACTTAAAAGGTTAAATTAAGAGGTGAGAGAGGAATATAATGAGAGGAGATGGGGAGAGACAGAATGGGTCTTCTATCTCTTCTATCTCATATGGGTCTTCTATCTCATATAGAAGAGGCAAGGGAAAATGTTTACAATGGAGGGGAAGAATAGAAAGGCAAAAGGGAATGGGTCAACCTTATTCCCATTGCATTTGGCTTGAGGAGGGAATGAAATACACACTAAATAGGGTATTTCACCCTCCAGGAGAGTAGGGAGGGAAGGGGATGGGAGGGGGGGTGATGGACAGGGGGGGGGGGTGGGGGGGGGAGGGAAGTTGGAAGCATCCATTTTGAAAAGGGACAGTATCAAAGTAGAGAATAGAACAAGTGGGAGGTGGGATAGGAGGGAGGGTCTTTTGTAATATATCTACTATGTTATTGTTTTGCATTAGCCACACATGTACAACCTATACTGAACTGCTTATCTTCCCAGTAAGGGTAGGTGACAAGGGAGGAAGGGAATAAATCTGGAATTCAAAGTTTTAAAATCAAATATTCAAATATATATATATATATATATATACTATTATTAATACTATTTTACATGTAATTGGGAAATAAAATATACAGGCACTGGGGCATAGAGATACACTGGAAAAGTCGAAAGGGGTATGGGAGAAAATATGGGAGAGAGCAGATTGGAAGAGGAGATATCCTGTGGGACTGCTATTTTGGGGTGGCGGGTAGGGGAAAAATGGGGAAAAAATTTGTAACTCAAAATCTGGCAGAAATGAATGATGTAAATAAGAAGTTAATAAAGCATTTGAAAAAAAAAGAACTTGGGAATTGTATGACATGGGAGACGCTGGCAAAGGACTGCCCAGTATGGTGTACCCGTATCAAAGAAGTCTCTGTGTTCCACAAATGCAACAGAATAGCTCAAAAGAAACGAGAGATGAATGGATTTAGAGAATCCACCCCAAATGTTTACGTGGACTATTTGTGCCCAGTGTGTGGTAGAGCGTTCCAAGATCATATTGGTGTGATTAGCCATAGTCAAACCCACTGTAACTTCATTCTAACATAGTGATGTCATTTTGATCCTCTTCAATAGCAAAGCACACCAAACACATTGTTGTCCTCACTCTAGAATGTAATATCCAGGGCAGCTAGGTGGCATAGTGAATAGAGCACCAGTCCTGGAGTCTGGAGGACTTTAGTTCAAATGCAGCCTCAGACACTTGACACACTTACTCTCTGCATGACCTTGAGCAAGTCACTTAGTCCCAGTTGCCTTGCCTTCCCCCTCCAAAAACAACAACAACAAAAAACCAAAATAACAAAAACAAACAAAAAGAATGTAAGATCCTTGTGAGTAGTCAATCAGTTAGACAATAAACATTTATTAAGCATCTACTATGTATCAGCCACTGTGTTAAGCATCTATTATATATCAGGAACACTAAGCACAGGAGATACAAAGAAAGTTAAAGACAATCCTTGTCCTCAAGAATCTCACCATCACAATCTAATTCCAGCTGAAAAGCTGGAGCGGAAGGGAGTGTTACTGACAAAAGGGAGATGATGAAGTTCAGAAGAGTGCAGAAATGAAGAAATAGTTGGCTTGGGTATAGATCATATTATTTATATTCCCAGCATTCATCATAGTGCCTGGTACTTGATAAATATGGTATCTCTTCTTTCTCTCTCTCCTCAGTCCTTTGTAATTTAGTTTCTGACCTTGTCACTCAAATGAAAGTCACCAATGATATCTTAATTGCCTAATGTGATGGTCTTATTCTTTATCCTTCTTGACCTATTTGTTACATTTCTTTCTTGGTGACTTCATAAGCTCCTATGAGTTTAATTATCATTTCTGGTAATAACTTCACTTTCCATATATTCAGCCCAAATTTCTCCCCTTAGATTCAGTCCCATGGAACTCATGTTTTTCCTCAATCCAAGATTGTTTATACTTTGAATGTGAATCTCTTTGGGTCAAGAAGGTAAAAAATAAAACAAAGTAATCATGCTTTCTAGGAGCTTTAAATAACAGAAGAATTCGAGTAGTTCCACAGTTCAGAGGGGTCCAGCCCAGTGGAATATTTCAGTTTTGAAGTTGACAATTCCAGTGTGAGTCAAATTCTTGATAAGAGGATACTTCTTCAAACTTCTTGGGTTGAGATGGTTTCTCCTCCCTCTTCCCCATTCTTCCCTGCCTCTCTTGGACATTGCCAATCCAGAGAGGAGAGATTAGTAGGGTACAATGTGTCCAACCAGAAGAAGGGTGAGACAGAGATAAAATACAGTCAAAGACAGATGCAGGATGTTGTAGGCATGACTATAAAGCCAGCACCCTCTTAGTTCAGTTGGGATGTACTGAGACCCTCAAAAGTTACTGAACAATGGGGTGGCTAAGTGGCGCAGTGAATAGAGCACCAGCCCTGAGTCAGGAGGACCTGAGTTCAAATATGGCTTCAGACGCTTGACACGCTTACTAGCCATGTGACCTTTGGCAAGTCACTTAACCCCAACTGCCCTTCCTCCCCGCCTCCAAAAAGCAAATTAAAAAAAAATTAATAAAAAAGTTACTGAACATTAAGAAAGAAAGAGATTTCTATTTGCACTTAGCTGTACCAATAACTTCTACAGCCTCCCTTGAATAATCCAATTGGAGTAGAGGCTTGGGTGAAGCTAAAGAACTCCTAGTACTCAAGTGCTTAATTTCCTGAAATAGTTTTATAAGGACTGCTAGGTGGCACAGTAGATAGAGTGCTGAGCCTGGAGTCAGGAAAACCTGAGTTTAAGTCCAGGCTCAGACAGACACTTACTACCTATGTGACCCTGGGCAAGTCATTCAACCCTACTTGCCTCAGTTTCCTCCTCTGTAAAATGACCTGGAGAAGGAAATGGCAAATCACTCCAATATCTTTGCCAAGAAAACACCAAATAGGGTCGTGGAGAGTCAGATATGACTGAAATGATTGAACAACAACATAAAAGAGAGCCTATGGAAACAAGGGGGTACTGTGGGCCCACTATTCACATAAACCCTTTCAGCAGCCTCTAAGCATTTTACTGTGGGTAGGGTTAAACAGAAAACCTTAATATTACCTGAAGCATCTCATATAGTTAACATTGGGTTCCTAGGGAAGTGAAAAAATATTTTTTCTCTAAAGATGGAGAGAAAAGAAGCTGTAGTATTTTATAATCCCAGATCTCCCTACAATAAACCTGTGTACCTATAAGGAAGACAGGTGGCACCTAGTAGATTACAGTGGACTATAGGAAGATGAAAAAAACCCATTATACCTACTTCTATAGCTGTTTCTGAACTCATCAACATTGTGGACCAGGGTGAGTGGTATAGGGCTATCAAACTTTTCAATGCTTCCTTCTCTATTTCTATAATTGAGACTAGACAAGAGCCATTTGTTTTCATCTGGTAAGGAGTCCAATATACCTTCACTATCCTTCCCCACAGGTAACTGAAATTTGTTTCATACTATCACATTATGGCAGAGACCTGAAAGATGCTTCCCTTTCTGAGGGCATTGGTATATACACCATCACAATGCTTTCTAATAGGATGAGCATTGTGAAAGTGTTCCTGTGTTAACTATGGTGTGTATGAATTTACCTGGAAGAAAGGAGATCCCTTAATTGATATGGTGGTAATTCTGAGCCGCTAGATGAGGGTGAAGAAGAGTCCTTATTTAGCCACTATAGAAGCAAACCTCTAAAGAGGCAATGATTTTCTATTGTTTCCTTGATGTAGCTCCCAGAGAGGGGGATATTTTAGCAGGTGAGGCAAGGAATAAGTTGGTAGCAGTACAGAGAGAAGAAATCTATGACTATACTGGAGGTGTCATCACCTGCCCCATGACTCTGGTATGCTTCATTCTGCTTTGGTATATCAACACTTTGCATTAGGAAACCTGCTATGTATGTCAAAGATGTAGCATTATCCTTTTCATGCACCAGACTGAGACTGAGACTTAGTCTTTCCATAGGAGGAAGGAAAGTCTTACGGCTTCTGGCTTTTGTATTTCCTCCATATTTTTGTTTTGTTTGCTTCTGTCCCCCATTTTGTCCTTAGCCCATGCTAAGAGGACTGTCCTGTAAAAGAACTGAGGGCTTCCAAAGAGGGCGAAAAAGACCTAGACTCCACATTTTTTCTTTGTTTTAGTTTTTTCCCTTTCCCCCTTTTCCTCCCCTTGGTATACCTCCCTCCCCACCATGACAGGTAAACTGTCTAGTCATTTAAGTGGTAGAAGGTCCTTTAGAAAATCATTAGGACCTTGCCACCAATGGGTGGCATGTGACAGGATCGGTAGTTTCCTGGCATAGCTTTACTGAAGTCCTGTCATAGCTTCCTCCCCCATATAACCTGATTGATCCTAGCTTCCCTCATGTAATTTCTTGGTCTGGGGAAATAAAAGGTACCAGCCACCTGTAGCCATCACCTCTCAGATTTAGTGGTTTCTAGTTGCCATACTCTGATGACTGACAGACCAGGCTCATTTCCAGATGGAGAAAAGAAGGATCAAGTCCAGAGAAACTTTGTGCCACCATATCCTTGTTGCACATCCTTGCTGAATTAGGGGAATTGAGCTGGAGAAGGAAATGGCAAATCACTTTACTATCTTTGCTAAGATAGTAAGGGAAGGGGCTCTTTGAGGGGCCCTCCAAATGGGGTCTTTGACAAAGTTGTACAGGACTGCACAACAACAATTTTACAAGCACATCCATGGGATGACTATTAATTGCTTTTTCAACCCCATGTGTTGGGAGACATACCCAAAATTTCCTCCTGGGGATAGTGTCACACCTCTCTGCCCACCTAGCAGGGTCTCTGTTGGCAGACTCTGTGACTCCATTCCCAGAGTGTCTATTTGCACTGATAGAAGTGTTTGTTGAAGCCATAACTATCCCAACATCCCATTCAAATTGCAGCAATTGATCATGCCATGTCTGTATGGTTGTGTGATGGGAAAGATCAAAAGTCTGAAGCCATTCTGGTGGGGCTTCCCTCCAAAGGTGGGATCTAACTTCTCCTGAGATAGACTGGGCATAAGGTGTGGAAGGCTTGGGAGAGGAACAAATAAATCCAATCTATCAAACCCATTTCCTTTAGAAGATTCATCCCCTCTGTTAGAGATCTCCATCTGAGAGCTGGTTGCAAGGGGAATGATTTTTGCAAGTAGAGGTGTGAATAATTCCCCCTGTCAGCTACCTAAAAATGGATGGAGAGCACAGCCCTCCAGGAGGCTTTAACAAATTTAGTTGATTTGCTAAAAGGAGAGCCTCGCAGAGCTCCCCAAGGATATGGAAGTCTAAAGCAGAGAGCCTTTCTGCACTGGCTCCATTAACCACACCCTCAGGAGTCACTGCTCCAGGGAATCCTCTAGTTTCTATTTGAAATCCTCCTTACGCCACAGAGGGCTGACTCTCTGCTTGTCCATTCCTGGCAGGAATCGTGGTCTTGGGGTGGGGGTGGGGATTTGGGAGGAATAACAGGATGAGCCTGGGGCTGTCTAACCCCTGGTAGGATTTCCCTGATCTCTCTGCCCCTTGTCTGTTCTCTTTTAATCTCCTGGCTCTGAAAATTCCTGGAAATGTGGTGCTTATGGTTTTGTGAAATGGTTTAGATTTTCTGCCCTTAGTTGTTTAGTTATGGCCACTTTCTGTGCTGCCTAAAGCAGTTTTTTTATATAGTCAATTCTCTTTTATCCAGGTCCTTTTGCAATCATGTATTTCCTTATTCTTACAGCACAATAGTACTTGGTCACATTTATATACCACAGTTTAGCCAGTCATTCCTCAATTGATAGGGACCTATCAATTGGCTAAACTGTGGTATACAAATGTGACCAAGTACTATCCCTTCATTTTCCGGTTTTTTGTCTCCTCAAAAAGAGCTGCTGGGTGCTGCAGTAGATAGAATGCTGGGCCTAGAGTGAAGACTCATCTTCCTGGGTTCAAATCTGGACTCAGACAGTAGTTGCATGACCCTGGACAAGTCATTTAATCATGTTTGCCTCAGTTTCCTCAGTTGTAAAATGACTTGAAGAAAGAAATGGCAAATCACTCCAGTGTCTTTGTCAAGAAAACTCCAACTGGGATCATGAAAAGTCAGACACAAATGAAATGACTGAACAACAATATAAAAGATCTTTTCCAATTTCTTTGATTTCTTTTGATACTTTAGTAACTTTTTAAAAATAGAATTCCAAATTGTTTTCCAGAATAGCTGTATCCATTCTCAAGTCCCCCAAAGGGCCTTAAACTACCTGTTTTCCATAGCCCCTGCAATGTTTGTTCTTTCTTTTTTTATCATCTTTGCCACTCTGATGAGCATGATGTAGAATCTCATAATTGCTTTAATTTGCATTTCCATAATTAGTAGTGATTTGGAGCATTTTTCTGATTCAGAGTGAAGGGAACAGAAGCAGAAGAACAACTTATACTATAACATCAACATTAGAGAAATGAACAGGTTTGAGGACTTTTAGAAAATGATGAAGAATGAAATGAATAGAACCAGGAAACAAATTTGTACAATAGCAACATGACAATAACAAACAACTTTGGATGCTGTAAAAACTATGATTAATAGTTTAATTAATGATTAATACAATGACTATTCATGATTTCAGAGGATTAATGAAGAAATATGCTACCCATTATAGGGTAGACTAGGGTACAGGATGAGAATATACACATGTATATTTCTGTCTCATTTATTACATACATTTAATATATATAATATATTAAATAACATATAATAATATTATATATTAAATTACATTAATATATAAATCTTATTCATTATATGTATATATGTATATGAGTATAAACATACATATGTGTATGTTCTCATTCAGTTATGTCTGATACTTCATAAACCCATTTGAGGTTTTGGCAAGGATACTGGAGTGGTTTGCTATTTCCTTCTTCAGCTCACTTTATAGATGAGGAAACTGAGGCAGACAATTATGACTTGCCCAGGGTCACACAGCTAGTAAGTGTCTGAGATCAGATTTGAATTCAGGTTTCCTGACTCCAGGCCCAGCGCTCTATCCGCTGTACCACCTAGCTGTCCCACATATATGTATACAGAAATGAATTTATATTTCTGTGCAGCCATTGAGGTAATTTTTTTTGCTTGACTCTGAATATTTGTTTCAAGAAATTAATGCTTTCTTTCTTTTTTTTCCCCAATGGGCTGTGAGTGTATGAGGGAGATAAAATAGATTTCTGTTATTCTCATATTGTATGTACTTTCAGATGAGGTCATTATATTATTAGTTTTATATAACTAGTTTAATTTGTTTCAAGAGACCGCTCATGAAGTAGAAGTAATGTGCAAATGTTTGTAATGTAGAAACAAAACATCAGCAACGTTTATAAAAATAACAATAAAAACACAAAAAAATCTCTTTATTCATGTTGATGAAGGACACAGGTCATAACTTGGACTATTACAGCCTACAGAAACATATTGCATCTCTCTCTGTCTCTGTCTCTCTGTATCTGTCTCTCTTCTATTACACAGGGTCAAAGAGGTTGGAAAGGCCCTCCACAGCCCCTGTGACCAACCCATATCCCCCCCAAAATATTCTCTACAAAATATCTGACAGTTATTCATCCTTTGAAGACATATAGTGAGGGAGAACCCATGGCGTCTTGCTGTGTTTTATTTTTTGTACAGTACTAATGGTTAGATAGCTTTTCTTTATAATGAATTCATCTATACTTTCCTGTTTGAAACCTATACCCATTGCTTGAGTTCTGCCCTCTGGGGTCAACCAGAACAAATTGAATCCCTCTTCCATCTGGTAACCCTTCAAATCTTGAAGACAACCATCATGTTTCTCCTAATTCTTCTCTTCTACAGTCCCAATAATGCCAATTCTTTGAAGTGATCACCATAGAGCATGAACTTTAGGCCTTTCACCATCCTCTTTACTTCAGTCTTTTTACTCACAGTTCCTTTGGTCATAAGTCAATAATTTTAATTGAGAAGAGATTTGAGTTTTCTATCTTTTTTTTTTTTTTGTCTCTGAGTCATCATTTGGTAAAGATGAGAGAAGAATCAAAATAACCCAAGGTGGGTCAATCAAAGGAAGAAAGCTTTAATAGCTGGTTTCAAGGATACCAGTATAAAGAAGTCAGTTAGAAAGTCAGATTTTTCCCTGTCTCTGCATCTACCATGGATTTATTTTGTGGTCTGAGGAATTTTGTTTTAATCTCATAATAGGTGTGCAAAGCACTCTGTTTGAGAATTTCATGTGGAAAATTCTATATCTACTTTAATCCAAAGGAATGGCATTTTCCCAGGGCAACCTCTTATCTTTCTTTAGACTTCAAGTGACAAATGGATTTTACAATAATGATGACTACTCATAAAAAGACACATGAGAAATTGTTTAGATAATTCAGGCTTGTCTTTTGGACTTACTTTTCATTTATTGTACCATTGCTCAGAATTATTCTGACTGGGAAAGTAGCATTAGGAATCTTCCTATCATGAAAAATTGTTTAGATTTGCTGATCAAAAAAAGGCATGTCTCCTTAAATGTTAAGTTTTAAGAAATATTAGTCCCATTTGTTCCTTTGCTACAACATCAAATCAGCCATCAGTTTTATTTTGTCCACATCTCTCTTCCTTGAGTCTTAGTAGTATTCATCACAAGGATCGTCCTTTTTGGGAACAAAAATATTTTTCTTTTTTTTTTTTATCCCACTGTTAACACTAGGGCATACTGGAGAAAATTATGAAGTAGATAAAGTTTGACTCTATACTGATTCTTCTGAAAGCATCACTTCCCGCAATCAGGAAATCTACTGGCATCTGTCCTTTATAGGAGATGTTTGGTGATATAGACACACCTATAACATTCTTCCTAAAAACTGCCTACCCCTTGTGATTCAACTTAAACTTTAATCAAGAGTTACCTCTACCATGACTCATCCTCTTAAAATTGTAGGTCTACCTTCCAATACCCCCTAATTCAGTACAATTCAATTCATATTTATTAAACTAGTGATGTTTAAAAAGGTTTGAGAGACATAATTTCTAGGTATTTTATTAACAATATTAGCATATTACTAATAAAATGGATCAGTGACACTTTCTGAGGCCAAAGACAAATGATGGCAGTGGGCTCACACTTTGTATGCCTTTGGAAAAGTGGGTGATCCTAAGGGTGACAATCAACTCTGATTGGTTAACAATTAGTGAGAGAGAATGAATATTATAATGAGAGATGGACCTATTTTAATGAGGGGTTAGGGGATGTATCTTTGATCAGGTCATTTATTTCCAATTTACCCCCAGGATCTATATCACCATCCTAAACCAAAGCAGAATATAATGGGCCAGGAGTTTCAACTTAGATTAAATTCCTTATAAGTTTGGGTCAGGTAGCAAAATCTAGATTGAGAAGAATGTTAATCCTATCTGCTATCATCAGTCCTGTCCTTCAGATGCTGAATCTTGAAATAAAGATTTTAGAACAAGGGAAAGAACTCTGGATTTCCTGAAATCATGGTTATTAATAGTCATCTCTCTCAAACTTCTACTTTGTTTGGAGTACTTTTGGTCCTATGAAAGATGCACTGAATTGTACTTGCCCTCAAGTCAGATACTTGAATACAATATTTGATATCAAGGGGCTAAGAATATAGCTGGAGAGATAAGATGAGTATAAGAAACATAGGAGAATAAAGATCAAAGAATAAAATTGAGTGAAGATGCATGAGTCAGATAATCAGGCCTACAGCAGGTTAGAAAAGGCAAAGATGAGTGTGGAGAGTCTGGAGCTATTCCTCAAAGGATTCCTACAATGGACATGAGATAAAGAACAAGGTTGGCATGAATGAGTAGCAGTGAGGACACCAGCTTTAATAGAGAATTAATGTTATATAAAGTAGAGTCAAATTACAGAGTGTTTTAAATGTCAGAATGGGAATTTAGAACTTGACCTAATAAGAAATGGAGAATAGCTACATGTTCTTAAATGAACAAATATCATGAAAATTATTGAGTCAGTATGGTACAATGAACAGGGTACTCTGCATGAAGCAAGGTCAAATCTTGCCTCCAATACCTAGTGGCTATGTGACCTTGGGAAAGTCAGGTAACTTCTCTGTACCTCAATTTTTTCATCTGGCAAATGAGGGGGTTGGACTCTGTGACTTCTGAGGTCCCTTTCAACTAAGTCTAAATCTATTATCTTATGTTTTAGTAAAGGTGGTGTGGTGATGAAGGCCTGGAATAGGGTAGGGCCAATGGAGAGGAAAAGACAAATCTAAGAGATACAAGTGGAGGAAAACTGACACAACCTGGTGACAGATTTGGCAAAAGGCAACAAAGTAGAGTGAAGAATAAAAAATAGTTCCATAATTTTTAATTTAAAAAAACTGAAAGAATAGCAAAGCCATGAACATAAATAGGGAAGTCATAAAGGAGAAGGAACCAACTGAGGTGAGTAAAGTTATTAAGTTTGGTATGGGACACACTGAAATAATATAGGATATCGCTATCAAGACACCCTGGGGGTCAATCGGAGATAAAGAACAGTAGCTTTCATGG
The DNA here is from genome assembly GCF_028583685.1 of Petaurus breviceps papuanus. Taxonomy (NCBI): domain Eukaryota; kingdom Metazoa; phylum Chordata; class Mammalia; order Diprotodontia; family Petauridae; genus Petaurus; species Petaurus breviceps. The sequence goes on along the minus strand of NW_027187348.1, from coordinate 19,360,208 downwards.
ATATATTGTGGTACAGTAGAAGGAACCCTGGGGTTGGAGGCAGAAAATTTTTGTTCAGTCTATTTCTGATGCTTACTTCCTATGCAACCGCAGGCAAATTGCTTACCCTTCCTGGGTTTATGTTTCTTTACTTGTAGAATGTGCGCGAAGCACTAGATATGGCTTCTCGTTCTCTTCTAACTCAAGATTTGTGAACTTACAAGCTCTCAAGAGGCTATTTGAAAGAGCAGAGTTAGAAGTGTAGAACTGGGTGGTTTCCCTTTAGAAGTGGCAGTTGATACTGTAAAATGAATGAGCTCTGCAAGGAGACCTCTAGTCTGATGATGGTGGTGAGGCTGAGCAGAACTCCTACCAGATGAACCAACCAGAGTTTTGAATGAAAAATAGATAGGAAGTCTTACAGGCAGCAAACAATATTCTTCTAGGGATTGGAGCCAACCAAGCCACAGTCCGGGGTCATTCCAAGTGTTCAGACATGACAGGAGGAGTAGAAACAACAGCAATAACAAGGCTGGAGTTGATGGGCCAGAGCTGAAGTAACAATTTGTTGTTATTGTTGTTTTTTGAAAAAAAATTTTTACATATAACCTTCTTTTAACATTTGATTCCAAATTCTCTTCTTCCCTCCCACTCCTCCCCCACTGAGAAGGCAAGCAATATGATATTAATTATATGTGTGAAATCATGCAAAATATATTTCTATACTAGCCATATTGCAAAAAAAAAAAGGCAAGGAAAATAAAGTGAGAAAATTATACTTCAGTTTGCACTCAGAGTCCAACAGTTCTCTCTCTGGAGGTGGGTAGCATTTTTGTTGTTTGTTTTTATCATGAGTCCTTTGGAGTTGTGTTGGATGATCACATTGACCAGAGTAGTTTCATAGTTGATCATCATTACCACAGTACTGTTATGTTCACAATGATATCCTGGTTCTTCTCACTTCACTTTGCATCAGTTCATATAGGTCTTACAATGTTTTTTTCTGCAACCAACCCCCTCATCACTTGCCACAGCAAAATAGTGCTCCATCACAATCGCATGCTACAACTCATTCACTCATTCCCCAATGCATGAGACCCCTTCTACTTTTAATTCTTTGCTACCAGAAAAAGAGCTGCATAAATATTTTTGTACATGTAGATCCTTTTCTTTTTCTTTGATCTCTTTGGTATACAGACCTAGTAGTATTACTTCTGGGTCAAAGGGTATGCACAGTTTATAACCCTTTGGGCCTAGTTATAAATTGTTATCTAGAATGGTTGGATCAGTTCACTACTCCAGCAACAATTCATTAGTGAATGAAGTAATAATATGGTAGGCAAATGAATGTAGTGATTAGAGAGGATGAATCTAGCCTATGGTATCAAGCATGCATTGGCTTATTTATCTGACTATGGATGATGAGAGATGTCTAAAAAGTGGCTTATGTGAATTAATGTGAAGTTTAAGTTTTAATGATTTGTTTGGTTAATCAACCAAATAAATGAAGGGCAGAGTAGTATAGTGGAGAGAGAGGTAAACCTGGAATCAGGAGAGATCTATGTTTGAACCCTGATCCCAATACTTGGGATCTTAGGATCAAAGATTTGGAGCCTGAAGGGACTATACTATGTACAACCATGGGCAAGTCACAACCTCTGGGAATTCAGGTTTTTCATCTGGAAAATTGGGATTGTTATTCATCAAGTACTTATTTTATGAGATTAAATAATATGTATAAAATCATATAATCTATTGGCATCATTCTTGTTGTGCTTCCTTATGATTATTGGAGTCAATATGGGCAGTAAACAATACAAACCAATGGCATGATATGGTGGCACAGTGGAGAGAGCACCAGGCCTGGAGTCAGAAAGACCTGAGTTCAAATTTTGCTGAGACTCTTAATAGCTGTGTGACTCTGGGCAAATGATTTACTTCATCTTGTTTGTCTCAGTTTCCTCATCTGCAAAATGAACTGAAGAAAGAAACGACAAACCACTCCAGTATCATTGCCAAGAAAACCCCAAATGGAGTCATGAAGAGTTGGACATGACTGAAACAACTTAACAACAACCACCACAGATGATATGGAAGCCAAAGAAAAGCTAATGCATTATTAGATCACATTAAGACAGGTATAGCATCCTATACCAAGGGAAATTATAATCCTGATATATTTTACCCTGGTGAGAGCACATTTGAAATACGTTCATTTATGGAGCCATTTTTTCTTAGAAAGGACATAAGCTGCTCAGTTTAAAAGAGAACAATGAAGGGGGTGAAGAACCTCAAGCCCATGCCATGTAGGGATCAGTTAAAGGAACTAGGAATGTTTAACTTAGACATGGGAAGACATGGGGGAATGTGCCAGCTTTCTCAAGCATATTGAAGAACTGACATATGGAAAAGGGATTAGACATATGCTCTTTGACCTCAGAGGAGAGAACCAGGATAAATGAGCAAAAGTTGCCAAGTGAATTCAGGTTTGATACAAGAGAAACCTTCCTAAAAATTAAATCTATCCAAAAGTACAGTGGACTACCTTGAAAGGGATTTCCTCTTACTGGAGCAAAAACTGGATAATCACTTGGGTATATTACAGATGTGATTCTTGATCAAGTCTCTATTGCATTAGCCAGTTTCTCTGGTCTCTTTCAATTCTGAAATTCCATATTTTGCATTAATATTAACAATCCTATTCCTACTAACAAATTTATCAGACCTTACCATTGCTTTAGTTCTATCTCAGCTTGGTTTTAATTTACAAGCAGGTTGAAGCCCTGATATGTGAATGCCTCTTTAAAATTACTTTTCAATTTAGGAGAAGCTTGGATTTCTTATTGGTTCTCTGATTTGCTTACTTTGATTCTTTTCTCTTAGAGCATCTAGCTCCTGCCCAGCTTTGTCCTGCTTTCACAAGCAATTTCCCACTGTTTTCAGCTTTTTATTGTGGAAGCATTGAGTTTCACAGCTGTCTTCAGATGTCTCTAATTATCTGAGTTTTTTTTTCTTAAATAAATGACTCTATGACTCAACAATCTGATGTTTTTAAAAAAGGACCCAGGCCATTTTGATATCAAATCAAGTACACATTAAGAAAGCTCAACCATCTTCTCACTTTATTAAGTCTAGACAATCAACAAAACAATGAATCAAGTCCTGATTTTTCTCATTTGTCGGTTTCTGAGGTATAAATGCTCACACTGAAAATTTAATGATCAGCTCTCAGGTGCTGCTTAGAACTGACTCCAATACGCCTCTCTCTTTAGGCCGCAGCTTCCTTGGCTATAAAATGAGGAAGCTGGACTAAATGATCTCTAAGGCCTTTCCTAGTATAGTCTAACCCCTTCACCTTGAGAATAAGGAACCTGGAGCTAGAAGTGAGTGGAAAAAACAGCATTTGACTCCAGGCTCTGTAACTCTGATCCCAGGATTCCTTCTCCCACACCATGTAGAATGCTATTCTGTATAGAATGTAAGCCCTGTGAGGGCAAAGGCTGCTTTTTTTTTATCTCCAGTGCCTAGCACAGTGCTTAAAACAAACAGTAGGTAGGGGCAGCTAGGTGGCGCAGTGAGTAAAGTGCCGGCCCTGGAGTCGGGAGGATCCAAGTTCGGTTCTGGCCTGAGACACTTAACACCCATGCAAAAATACTAGCCGTGTAACCTTGGGCAAGTTACTTAACCCCAATTGCCCTCCAAAAGGCAAAAAGAAAAACCAAAAAAACAAAAAAAACAGTAGGTACTACTTAATAAATAACAGTTACATTTTATCTTGAACTCACATTGTCAGTTGTTGATGGTATTATAACAGCCACCTGGGGTGGCTAAGTGGCACAGTGAATAGAGCACCAGCCCTGGAGTCAGGAGGACCTGAGTTCAAATCTGGCCTCAAACACTTAACACAAAAGCCAGCCATGTGAGCTTGGGCAAGTCACTTAACTCCAATTGCCCTCCAAAAAAAAAAAAAAAACAGCCCCAAATACAGACCTTTGTCTTTTGATAAAAGAACTAGTACTTTAATCCATACATTTTAATATATTCATTGGCCTAGCAGTGTGTAAAAATGCTCATTGAATAGGAAAACAGCCCAGGTTTTATTTCACCAATTTGACTTTCATAAAAATCAACAATGAAAAGAAAAGAGAAGACATAGGCATTTGGTACATGTAACTCAGGACAGCCTAATGTATTTCAGTCAAGAGATCCTAAAGATAACCTACCATTCTTTGCTCTTACATTTTTCTTAATGGCTGAGGTAAAATGGATACTGAGGATGAATAGAGGTTTTCGTTCAATTTTTAAGTCTTCCTGTCATGTTGTGTAATGCTGCTTCCGATGTTAGCTGACACCAAGGGACACTGCACGATGCCACGTAAAGTGAAGAGTTAGGAATGTGACATAGCATGTCCAAAACAATACTGGCTTTTAGTAGATCAGTTATCCTTCAAAGACTGATATTTAGAATTGTCCTTTGATAATTCAATAGCTCCATGTCTCTGGTAGGGATGCTGTCAACTTGAGTTACTGTTTTGTGCTTATCAGATACGATGGGACAAGATGGTATTCAAATGACTAAAAGAAACCATCAGAGATGCTTATCTGAAAACATTTTCCCAGAAATCCCTGAAGGAGTTTAGGGATGGCCACAGAGATACAGTATAGCCACGGAATTCAAAGGGCAATGACAACAGGTCTCCAGGTCTCTAGCAGTCTCATATATTTGCACTAATCTTTGTTTCATTTTGCTAACCTCTATTGAAACAAATAAAATATTCCTTAATGTGATTAAGGTTCATTATTCTTTTTTTCTTGTTTATTGGGTTTAATTCCACTCAACAAACATTCCATGCTATGTGCAGGGTACTGTGGCAGGCTGAGATACAAAGACAAAGCAAAAGACAAAGAGATAATCCCTGCCTTCAGGTTCTTTGTCTCAAATGAAGAAAAAGTTAACAAATATTTCTTGAGTGTAAGCCCCTTCTCTTTCAGATTCTTCTTTCCCTCTTGGAAGAACAATTTTCTTTTGGAAATTTGACAAGAATGGCAGAAACAGCATTCACCCCCCCCCCAAAAAAAAAAAAACCTGAAAAAATAAAATCATTTTCAAATAAATCAAAATCAGTTGTGGTGAATTGGCTTCTTTTTATATGGGACTGTGGCTGAAGAGAAGCAGAGACACTGGGAAAAGTACAGAGCCTGCAGTCCGTGAAAAAGCAAGATATACATCCCAGCTCTGAAGCTGACTGCCTTTGTGACCTTGGCCAAGGCACTTAAACTCTGCCAGCCTCGGTTTCTTTATCTCCAAAATAGAAGAGTTGGACCTGAAGGTCCTTTCAGCTCTGTATCCTGGATCCTACGAGTATAAAGGTGTTGTGTAGAAGCTTACTGTTGATTGACTGAATTAACTGGCAAAGAATAGAACTGACTAGAGAAATTGCAAAAGTCTTTAAATAAACACTCATGCAGGTGCGCATAACTCCCAAGTCAATGACCGATAATTTGCCACCTAATCTTCCTGACTATCTAAACAGATGGATGCATGCATCTTTTTACTGAGAAGAGTTGTTTTTACATTTTGTTTATCTTTTTCATAGAACTTGAAACTTCTATCTGCTCCTTCTTCTTTCCTTCCCCCACCATTTCCTATTTTCATTGTCTTTCTGGGACAAGTCTTTCCTTTTTTTGTTATGATCATAAAGATGAGATGCTCAAAAGCTACTTTCCCTATATCAGATAATCATTTGCTCATTTGTAGGAATGGGAGTTTTGATTCCTACCCATTTGTGTGGACAGGTTTACATGCACATAAGGAAAGATTCACTTGTTTAGATTTACCTGCACAAGCGGGCTGCCACATATTGTCCATCTGTCCATGACATTATGTATGCTAAGTGTTGGGGATACAAAAGAAAAAGGCAACAAATAGAGGCCCTCAAAGGAGTTTTCATTATAATGGAGGAAGCAACAGAGAAACAACTACATATATACAGAGAATTTGAAAGGTAATCTGGGGGGCGGCCAGGTAGCACATCGAGTAAGAATATACTGGCTCCAGTGTTGGGATGACCCCGGGATCAAATCCGGGCTCAGACACTTAGCACCTACCCAGAAACACCTGGCCGTGTAACCTTGAGCAAGTTACTTAACCCCAGTTGCTTAAAAAAAAAAGGTAATCTGGGGGGAAGATTCACTAGCAGCTAGGGAGAGTGGGAGAGGACTCCTGAACAAGGTAGGATTTGATTTGAATCTTGAAAGAAGTCAGGGAAGTAGGTAAAGGTGAAGGGAGCCCCTGGAGTTCATTGGTTGGGGTTGAGGGTGACATACAAATATATGTTTTAGAAAAATCATCTTAGTATGTAAGTGGAGAATGAATTAGAGTTGAAAGAGACTTGAGGCAGGGAGACCAGTTAGAAATCTATCAGAATGAGGCAAGAGGTGATGAGGACCTGAACAAGGATTATAGTTGTATGAATAGAGAGGGATACACAGACACAAACAAACACAAACACACAACACACACACAAGATGTTTGTAGATAGAAACATGATTTGGGAACATATTAGATAGGTGAATGAATAAGAATTCTAAGTCAAGAATAACGCTACAGTTGGGAATTACTGGGAGGATGGTAATGCCCCAGACAGTAACAGGAAAGTTTGGAAGAGATAAGCATTTAGGGTAGGGGAAAGAGGATGAGTTGTATTTTGGATATGCTAAGTAGGAAATGTCTATGGCACAGCCAGTTGGAGAAGTCCAAAAGACAGCTGGTAATGCATGACTGTAGCTCAGAAGAGGAACTAGGGCTCATCAACATAGAGATGAAAAATAAACACATAGGAGCTGATGAGATTGCCAAGTGGATTGTACAGAGTGAAAAGAGAAAACGGGCCAAGATAAAGCTTTGGGAAACACCCACAATTAGTGTGTATTACATGAATGAAGGACTAGCAGCCAATAATAAGAAGGAATGGTCTGACAGATAAAAGGGGAACCAGCTGAGAGCAGTGTCATGAAAACTTACAAAAGAGAGAATATCTAGAAGGAAGCAAATGTGGCAGAGATGTCAAGAAGGAAGAAGACTGAGAATGGGCCATTAGAGTTAGCAGTTAAAAGATCATTGGCAACTTTGGAGTGGGCAGTTTTGGTTGAATGATGAAGTCAGAAGCAACATTATAGTGGGTTTAGAAGAGAGAGAAGAGAAGAAGTAAAGTAGTCCAGAATAAATGACTTTCTTAAGGACTTTAGCCATGAAAGGGAGAAATATATGGGACAACAGCTAATAGGGGTGATAGGATTAAGTGATGGTTTTTTGAGGATGAGGGAGACATAGACGTATTTGTACACATCAGGGAAAGAACTGGTAGTTAGGGAGAGATTGAAAACTAGAGAGTGAGGTGAAAATGGGGGCAATCTGATAGAAAAGACAAGAACTAGATTCAAGAACGAGGAGGAGATGAGGGGAAGATGAGGGGAATCTATTGGTAAACAGCCTTAAATTTATTTATTTATTTTTGGTGAAGTATAATTTAATGAACTTAGCTGGGAAGCTTGAGAAAATGGATGCTAGGGGAGGCTTGAGGAGAGATGAGAAGGTTCATAATAGCCGGAGATATAGTGAAAGAATTATTATTATGGTGCTCTGTTTCTTTTTCTATGTCTTATTTTATTTCAACTGACAAATATTTACTCTCTCCTCCCTCCCTCCTACTTTCAAATAATAATAATTAAAAGCAAAAGTAAAAAATATGGAAATTCAAGGAAAAAAAATCCTGCCTTATACTGCTCATTGTTATATAGAGCTTAGGTTAATATGGAGGGAAGTTGCTGTCATACTGACATTTCTTATCCAGATCATTGATAAAAAATGTTAAATTTTATAAAGCCCAGTACAGATCCCTGGGTCTCTTCTCTAGAGACCTTCCATGTTGACATTAATGACTCTTCTGGGGATAGTCATTCAATTAGTCCCAAATCCACCTAACTTTACCATCATCTATCCTACTTCAATTAATTCAACTAGCTTTTTACAGAGCCTAACATGTGCAAAGTACCTTGTTAAGTATTAGGAATACAAAGAAAAAATGGAAAACAGCCCCTGCTCACAAGGAGATTACATTCTGATGGAGAGGTGGAGAGATAGTGGGTTTACAGCTACTACTGTTACTAATAGCTAAAATTTATTTAGCATTGTAACAGCAAGCCCCCTAGCATACCCAGGATGGCTGCTAGCATAGGTTCTTTGATCTGTTTTACTAAAGGAAAGCAACTTTAAAGGGGTCAACAATCTTTAATTAAACATTCACACACATATTTCATTTAGTTCAGGTGGAAAGGTCAACACCTTGAACCTCAGAAAACAGAAACAGAAATTACAAGCAGACAAAAATACAGAGAAAATAACACAATTCAACAGACCAACAGATAGGGCTTCTAGCTATCTAACCATTATATACATACATAGTTAGTTACCAGAGAGAGAAGCACAAACATCTGAGTTTTCAAAGCCAGGGATCTCAATGGCTATGCAGACACTCATGTGGCCAAATCACACAACTCTTCCCATAAGGGAGCCCCAGACTAAAACTTCACCTCAGAGTATATATACCCTTCTTCAGGGTCAGAGGGCATTACAACCTTTGTAACCCACTTCCTAATTACAATGTAACAAAAGGAGTGGGCTTTCCTGAAAAACAAGTCTCTCCTAATCAAATTTTTCTTGTTGGGCTCCTCATGAGGCATATTAATGGGTGGGGAAGATCTTCAACTCCCATTAACAATACATTCGACCCCAAGATCTTTCATGCCCATTACATAGGCAGCTTATATCTGAATTGGCATTAACATCTCTTAATACAACATAATCCCCACAAAACAAACACATCACAGTTGCAAGATACATAACATAACAACTCATTACAAGAGTGGCCACACAGCCTTAAACACAAAAGTATATGACGTTATAATCCCCTCAATCCAAAACAAAAAAAAATGTCCAAATAAGGTTCTCTTGGGGGTGTGTCCTTCTCCCCACATTACTCTTGAACTTGTCTCCTGACACTCTCAGGTGCAGGCTCTTCTCTTGTTGGGCTTCATGTGAGACCTATTAACGGGTGGGGAAGATCTTCAACTCCCATTAACATTACAAGCATCTGCAAAATTTTGTGACTGATTGGGTATGAGAGGGGTGACAGAAAGGGGTGTCAGAGGTATGGAAGTGATATTCCATCTTTTTCTTTTCATAATCTCCCTTTATATTCTAGTATTTTTTCCCAAGTAAATCTTGTTATTGCTTTATCAAGTTTCATACATTATCTTGTTGGTAATTTTGTTGGCATAGCATTAAAATATAAATTAATTTTGGTAGTTATCATTTTTATTTTATTGGCATGGCTTAGCCATGAGCACTGAATATTCTTCTGGCTTTTTAGATTGTTCTTTACTTCTTGTTTGTTTGTTTGTTTGTTTTGTGAAGTGATCAGGGTTAAGTGACTTGCCCAGGGTCACACAGCTACTAAGTATCAAGTGTCTGAGATCAAATTTGAACTCAGATTCTTCTGATTCCAGAGCTAGTTCTCTATTTATTGTTCCACCTACTTGTCCCTGTTCTTTATTTATTTAAGGAGCACTTTGTATTTGAATCTATGCAAGTCTTTTATGTGCTTGGGATGATTGATTTCCCAGATATTTTATCCATTTTCTAGTTATTTGGAAGGGAATTATAAATATAATTTTGAATGTGGGCTACAGCAATCAATTATATTATCCTATCCTTGACCTTATCTTTACCATCAGTATACTCTCCTGCCTTCTTCAGTAACTTCAACACATGGCATATAATTTTCTTTACCCGAATCCCTCTGCCATCCCTGGTTACTTCAGCATTCACACAGATGATACTTTTAACACCTTGTCTCCTCAGATCATTGACCTCATCTCCAGTGATTTCTAAGATTCTACATTAGCCACACACAGCATAAGTAATCTTATCCTCACTTTAGATTGCTTCACTTCCAGAATCTAGAACTGTAATTATTTTCTCTCATCACAATTCCTATCCTTAATTGACAACCTCTTTCTCTTCACTCCTCTTTCCCCCCATCCCAACCCTATTCTCCCAGTTCATCAATTCTATTATGACTTCACTCCTCTCCCTTTATAGTCTTAACCCTTTGGTCAACTACTTCACAAGGTACTGTCTTCTACATTTGACTCCTTTGCTTCCTTGTCTCTGGTTCTTCCCACCTGCTAAGTCTCAGTTGAAGTTCCCCTCCCCCCCCCCAATATTTTCACTTTGTGGTCCTATTTCCCAAACTTCTGACTTGAGTACTGTTGGAGGAAGTCATACAATTGAGTTGGTTTGATCCACTTTAAATATATACTGTCTAACCTCAATTGGGCTCTCACTATTTCAAGGTAATCCTTTATTCAGCTCTTTATCCAACTCCCTAAATGGCTATTCCAAACATTTTTTTCCTTTCTTCAACCCCTGACTTTGCCGCTTCATTTACACTTTGAAACAAAAACAGGGTTGCCTGACTCCTTGTCAAGACTAGTCCTTCCATTTATATCACTGGTTCATTGACTTACATTTCCCTCCAAGACCTTATTCACTGATATTCCCTATTTTTTCTTATCATTTTCTTCCTCTCTACTCTTTCCTTCTACTTTGCCTACAGATGTGACCAGAACTTAAAAAATATTGTCATAAAGTCTTCCCTTGATCTTGCAATCCCCTTAAGAAATAATTAATTGGGGCAGCTAGGTGGCACAGTGAGTAAAGTGCTGGCCCCAGAGTCAGGAGGACCTGGGTTCAGATCCTGCCTCAGACACTTAACACACACACACACACACACATAAAAAAAAACCAACCTAGCTGTTTAACCTTAACCCCAATTGCCCTCCAAAAGGGAAAAAAAGAATTAATTACCCCCTTCCCTTTCATAGTGAACTTCCAAAAAGAACACTATATAATGGCTATCCTCATTCATTGTTTTCAACCAGGTTTTCATTGCATAACTCTCCTGAAACTACTTATTCCAAGACTACCAATAATCTTTTAATTTTAAAGTCCAGTGGCTTTTTCTAAGTCCTCATCTTCTTTGAACTTTCTGTTAGCATTTGACAGTGTTTACCAATCCCCTCTTCATATTTTCTCCTTCTATTGTGATACTGTTTATAAGGCATTACTTTCTTCTGGTTATCTCTGTATGTTTGACTGTTTCTCCTTTGATCTCATGCACAAGTTCATATTTAAGAGCTAGCATTTATAGGGAACTTTAAAATTTACAAAGTGTTTTACAAATATTATCTCATTTTATCCTCAGAACCAATTTGGGAGGTATCTACTATTATTATCTCTATTCTATAGACAAGGAAACTGAGACAGATTAGAGTTCAAATTTGCCCAAGGTCACAATCTACTAAGTGTCAGAGGCTGGATTTGAACTAAAGTTTTCTTGACTCCAATCCTAGTATTCTGTCTATTGTGCCACCTCCTCCTATTCACAAGTGCTATATTTGTGTTCCCCAAAGCTCTTTCCTTAGCCTTCTTTTATCTGTATGCTCTTTCTCTCTTGGAGAGCTTATTCATTTCCTCCCTATCCACCTACCCCCAAACTACTTTATATATGCATATAGGTAGGTAGATAGATAACTTATGTAATAAGTATAACAAAATAATATTGCATGTAATATATATGTATATATATGTATGTGTGTATATACACACATATTAGTTATGCACATATTGTTTTTCTATAGTGAATGTAAATTTTTTGAAAGCAGGATGGTTTTCATTTTTTTCTTTACATTGCCAATGCCTAACAATGCCCAACTTAATAAATGCTTAATAAATGTTTTTTAAATGCAAAAACCAGACTTATTTTCCCCCAAACCTAGACCTCATCTTGACTTTTCTAGTTCTATCAGTGGTACTATTATGCTTCTAGTTATTTAGGAGCAATACTTCAGTCAACTTTAATACTTCCTTTCCAATAACCTGCCTCTAATATCCAATTAATATCCAATTAATTGATACATTTTCTCAGTTCTATCCCAACAATATCGATTGTATTCATCCCCTCAACCCCTCCTCTGCTAGCCCTTATAGAGCAAAAAGAACAGGGTGCCTGGAAGAGGAGCAGGTGAGCATCTTTTAGCTCAAAAAAACTATGTTACCCTCTTTTGGTCAACACCCAGATCTGATATTTTGCCATCCTTCTGTGCCCAGAGTAGAATGGGCAGGTGACACCTTTATGAAGTTGTCTACTCCCACCTATCTCCCAGTGAATTGTCACTTCTTCCTTATCTTCCCTTGGCATCACCTCTAGAAAGTACTTGGAAATTATCTCCTCTTCTTTGACTTTATCCCTTTTTCAGTTTCTTTGTTAAGTCAGTGGGATAAGATTCTCAGAAAACCTTAGTTACTTCCTCCATTTCTACTCTGTTGTGGGAGGGTCCTGATTTTTCTCCCTTCCTTCTCCTGGAAGGGAGTAGCTATCCCTGACCCAGAAGGGAGCTGCCCAGATGGCAGTCTTCTTTCTCAGACCTTCAGAACTGAGGCATTTTGTTTGGTTTTTATAGGATCTTGTGCTGGGTGAACCCTACCAACCTCACTGGCTTAGGGGGAAACTAACGTGGTAGGGTTTTTATAAATGTTTTCATTTAGACTATCATCACCCTTCTCTTGGACTATTGTTAACAGCCCTCAATTTGTCTCTCTGCCTTCAGGCTTTCCTTTCACTATCTATCCTTCATACAACTATCCAAATAATTATCCTCACCCACAGGTTATACAAACCACCTACAACAACTCCCTATTCACAAGATAAAATGCAAAATCCTTATCAGAGTATATCTAGCTCTATAAAACCTAGTTCCAGGTTTTATACTACCTTTCTTGCCTTGCTTGACATTGCTTCCTTTCAAGTTCTATACAGCACCAAATAAATGGGCTAATGCTACTACATACCACCACCTGTGTCATCCACACAGGTCATTGTCCTGTGCCTGGAACGTGCTCTCTGCATCTTTATCTCCCCAAATCCTCTATTCCTTTAAAGGTTATCTTAGGTGTAGACTCTGCTGTGAAACCTAGATTGCCCCAGCTGAAAGTGTGCCTTCCATTAAGTTTCATAGAGTACTTTGGAACTCCTTTTGATTAGATTCATATTCTGCCTTGTATCATTCTTATTTGGGTCTTGTCATTCCCCTGCCTTCCCCCTCTACCCCCCCCCCATTAGGTTATGAACTTTTTGAGAATAGAGATTGTGAAGTTTTTCATTTTGGTTTATGGTCAGTTCTTGGTACAGATTGGGTCCTTAATAGATAGTACTCGATAATATTTACATTATATTAATATTTGAAACTCTGAAGGAAAAAAATTAGACATTCTCTATGCATTGTATCTTAAGTGTGAGGTGCTGGGATACTACCTTAATTCATGCAATCATAGATTCGGCACTACAAGGAAACCCAGAAATCAATTTATTCAACCCTTCAGTTTACAGATGGGAAAACTGAGACCCAGAAAAGTTTACTGACTTTCCTGGGTCATGTAGCTACTAAATGACAAAGCCAGTATTTGAACCCATGTTCTCTTACTTTAAATCCAGAATACCTTCTATTTTATTGTGCTTTCTCTTTTCAGTCCACACAGGTTTTACTCAATTAATAGTGGCCCCAAAGCTCTGAAGTACTTGCCAAAATAGCCTGATTTAAAAGAATTAATTTTATATCCAAGGATAATCTGTTTTGGCATATGACTCAGAATAAACTTCTTGTTTAGTCATATCTAACTCTTTGTGACCTCATTTGGGGTTTTCTTGGCAAAGATACTGGAGTGATTTACCATATCCTCCATTTTACCAATGAGGAAACTGAGGCTAACAGGGTTAAGTGACTTGCCTAGGGTCACACAGCTAATAAGTGCCTGAAGCCATATTTGAACTCAAGTCCTCCTGACTCCAGGTCCAGTGATCTATCTACTGCACTACCTAGCTGCCCACCCAGAATAAAGAGTTCCAAACCCACCACCATCACCAATAACAAAACATTAGCTGACATTCATACATTGCCTTTGAATTCGTGAAGTATCTTGCATCCCTTAACTCTTAGCCTTACAAAAATGTAGTGAGTTTCTGCTGTTCTTATCCTCATTTTATGAATGTGGAAACTGAAGCTGAGAAAGTTTAAGTGACTCTCCCTGAATCCTTCAAGTATTAAGTTTTTGAGGTAGGATTCAAAGTCGGTTCTTTCTGGTTCCAAGTCCAGCAATCTTTCCATTAAACAAGATTATCTTCAAAAGGTTGGAATATTTTTAAGTGACTAGAAAATATGACCTACTATTTTATTGATTTATAGATATTACAAATTATTTGCAAAGAAAAAGCAGGAAAAATGTTTCTTCCTGTTCCTATCATAAAAACCCTGCTTAGGGCTTTTTAAAAAGACATTTAGAGTTATATAAATGGCAGTAAAGTGATGTTAGTGACATCTCAAAACACCTTTCTCCCAAGAAGCTGCTATTGTTTATGAACAATTAGAACATCAGGATCTGAAGACAGATTTCCAGTTCCCTTTGAGTCTGCTCAACCTGATAAACATTTCCATGAATTTAGAACTGGTGAGAGTTCCTAATCTGACAGTTCAGTGACTGAGGTCCTCTGTCCACTGAAATACAGTGCATATTTCCTCACCCTGTCTTCCAAATATACCTTAGCCAGAATGCAGAGAGACTTTGTATTCTTCCAAAAAGTAATTCAACCTCTACTGAGAGCCATCAGCTACTGCTGGTGTCAATGAGCAGATCTGTCTCTGAGCATCTCCACTGTTGATCTATAGACAGCCAGTAACATCTAGGACTGAATTTTTATCTTAAAGCTTAAAAGTTCTCTAAGACACCCCAGTCTCCTAAACTATGCCCTATTTTTCACGCTATACTTCAATACTATCCCTCTGATTTACTAAGATATTTTGTTGTCATTGAGGTAAGTGATGCTGCAAACATACCACAAATGTAATTTTGTCTTGATAGTAGGCTAGCATTATTTCTGGGGTTATTAGCTATGGAGCAACCTCACCATTTTCCTCTCAGTCTCTGCCTACAAATAATCAAATCTTGTCAGTCTTCTTCATTTACATGAATCTATTACAACTCAAGTTAGAACTTTCCCTGGTCCATGTAGAGAGGCATCATGATGTACTGGAAAGTTGGATGTCCTTGGTTGAGAAATACTTGGATTCAAGATCAGTTTTTAATTTATCTAGTATGTGGCCAGGGAGTCAGAAACTCTCTACCTTTAGGTGACACTTTAAGACTATAACTTACAGAAAAGTTGCCCATCTGCATGGGTAGGAAGAATTTTGAGTCCAGGAATTTCTTACAATGATGAAATCACAGAAGAGGTAAAATGAGGGCAAAAAGCAGTCCACAAACAACACAAAATGCAATTTTTGATTTAAATCAAATTTTCCTTTAAGTTAGAAGCGATGCTTT
The DNA here is from genome assembly GCF_028583685.1 of Petaurus breviceps papuanus. Classification (NCBI taxonomy): domain Eukaryota; kingdom Metazoa; phylum Chordata; class Mammalia; order Diprotodontia; family Petauridae; genus Petaurus; species Petaurus breviceps. The sequence goes on along the minus strand of NW_027187348.1, from coordinate 19,344,730 downwards.
GCAGGAGAGAAGCCAATTAAAGTTTTAATATGAATCAGATAAACATCATGCACCTGGGGGAGACTAACCAGTTTAAACACAAAATGTTTGTTTCAGAAGTAAGCAGCCTGAGAATAATAATGAGAATGATGATAATAGGTAGTATTTAATAGTGCTTTAAGATGTGCAAAGTGTTTTGTGTATGTTATCTCTTTCGATCCTCACAAAAGCCTTGGGAGGTTGGTGCTATTATTACCCCCATTTTACAAATGAGGAAACTGTGTCAAGGGGAAAGGTAGTGACTTGATTGAGACCATATAGCTAGGAAACATCTAAGTCAGGATTTGAGAATGTTTCATAATTTTATGCTAACTATAAGAGAGTTCTAAAATGATATCTGTACAGATCACCACAGATGATGAAAGCAGCTTTTTATCATCTCTTACCAAGTCTAGTCACGGTGGTGTTTTTACAGTGATAAAGAGAAGTACAGTCTTCATAATATGAAATCTAGAGAATTCAGTGCTTTCTTCCAAGGTCAAGGGACTATTTCCCCAAATACTGGGCAATAAACCAGAGTTGATATAAATAATCCTCTGTGCTTGGGGAGAAAAGAAGATATTCTTTAGAAGTTTTATAAATCTACATTTTGCCAGTATAGAAATAACTTTGTAAGATGGTTGCTTCACTCTAAAATCATATATATTTTTTAAAAGTTTTACACATTGTGGGACCTGGATGTAACCTCCTTGTGTGTGATATTGTTGCTGTCAATAATTTATTAGCAATCAGGAATTCTTAGGGAAGAAGTACAGAGATCTGTTCATTTTGGCCAGGAAGTCTTTCTCTGTACTTGCCACCTCATTGTGTAACTTATCTAATATAGCACTTTCACCTATTTCCTGACTTAAACCAGAATAAAAAATTCTAATGGACCAGGGCTCTGTGGACAAACTAATTAAAGGTCTTAAAGACATTTGATTCAGAACACAGTATAAATGCAAAATAGTGTGCATTGCAAACCAAAATGCTAATTATTGTAGGCAATGCAGATGCTCTGTTTGAAGGGACCAGATGTGCAAAATCTCTGAGTACAGTGAAACAGTTCCTCAAGACAGAGCATGAAGCATGGGTGGAAACTGAGTAAACTGAATCACTTCCAAAGGGTAAAAAATCCCAAAGTGAGAAGAGAGACAATTAGTCTCAGAAAAATGAGATTGTCATTTTTTGGAAGTTGGTCAATTGACTGAAAAGGCCAGAACAAATCTGGTTAAATGCTGGGTCTGAAATACGTTTTTTTCCTCTAGATACTGATGAGTTACATTTTTGCCTATTTTCCTTATCTATGATATTTTATGGTTCAGTATGAGCCTAGGATTCCATTCAGTGCATTTGGATTTAATTCAAGAAAACACAATCTCAAGTATGAGAATGTTTTAAGAACTATTTTTCTCCCAGTCGGCACATAATGTTAGAGCAGAAAGTGGGCAGCCAGTTTGTTCGTGTTTATTCTGAGATATGAAGACTGGGCAACACGTAAGTTTTCATGGAGAAACTGAGTTGTTTTTGAGTACACTTTATCAGTGTTTGTAAGACAAACTTGGCTATGCTTCCAAATTCTCCAGCATTCTGTCATGGAAAATGGGGCATAATCAAGAAACTTCACAGATATTCATTGTTGGAAATTGTCCAAAGACCTTTTTCTCCTTCAAGAAAAAATGTCAGTACATGGCTGTATAGAGCTTAGATTCTAAAGTCTGATTTCAATGCAGAAGTAATGAAAATGAAGTTTTTTGGATGACAGTATGGGAGGTACATCCCCCACAGAAGGTTTCTTCATTATAAATATTTTGCTATTTCTTTCTTAAAGCTGTTTAAAACAGCACTAAGACCTAGCAGTTTCTCTCATATCATTTTCCTATCCCCATTATGCCCAATCCAATCACACCCATGGTATCTTAGTATGAAGATGATACTATTGGAGTGATTTTTTTGAAATAAAGAAGACATAACTGAAGTATGTCTGTCAATCTACAAGCACAATTCATTGTGAACTTATATGTTAAGATTAGTCAGCTAAGAAGAAACATAAGGAACAATGATTAAGTGTTTTTTTTTAACCTTTCTTCTAGTTGTTAGGTCAACACCAAAGTGGTCAGTGGAGGATATTGAATAGGGTAGGATGATGATGAGTCCTACTTGAGTCAGTCATCCCATTCCTTCAGCCTTCTGTTTGTGAGGAAATGGATGGATCTACCCCAAATCTATACCCCCTCCCTCCTTCCAGTGGCCCTTGCTTTGTATACTCTTGATTTTCTAAAGAATGATTACTTTATGATCTACTAATTTTCAAAATAGCAAACTAGTAAGTAGGAAAGGACTATGAGAGACAAAGCAGGATGACATCTTCCAGAAGGACTGGGAGATTTTCTGCTTAAGCCCACCACAGTTTGGTTATAGCTGAGGAAGGAGAGGTGTCTCAGGTGAACATGCTATGTAAGACAAATTATTTGCTGATTCATGAGGTTATCTCTTCCATAATATCAGTTGAGCCTTCCATGAAGATACATTCTCCTTTCCCACCCTTGATAGCTACATACTTATCAGGTTTGGGAGGAATGAAAGCAGCAGGAGCAGCAGTAAAAGAAGCAAAATATAAAGTTCTTGACCTCTGGTAGCTTATATTCTAGGATGTGTTGGCAAATTTTTAATAATCAGCTGGGAGGGAGTACATATGTGTAACAGTAATGTAATTTGATCCCTTTATATTGACAAAGCTAACAGGTTCTTAGAACTTAGTTTGAAATTAATTAGATCAAGCCTCTGTTAAGAAAAAAAGGTATGAACCCCTGTTGCTGAAGTAACAGAAAGTTGCTGATGTAACAGGAAGGGGCAGAACAGGGAGGAGCTAATAGGTATATAAGGAGAAGCCCTAGCTGGAATTTCAGATCTTCTTGGAGCCAGGTTTTGGAGGCTGAGGAAGAGAGGCCCAGGCTGAAGAAAATGATTTTCATTTTGAGACTCTGGATGAAGTGATTTTGATTCTGGGAACTAGATGAAACTTCTGCTGAAGATTTCCGAGGGCCAGCCAGAGCTGCTGAGGAGCTCCCAGAGGAGGCATGACTGTGGTGTATGTAGTTTGTCTGTTTGTGCCTTTGTTAAGCCTTGACTTCCCAGGAACAGAGACGTGAAGAATTTAAGGTGAACTGGACACTGTGTGCTTCAACATGGAACAGGAACTGCATGGAGAGCTGGACAAGGAACTGGGAGCTTTGAACTGCCTTTGAACCCAGGTGACAGTTTGGTGAATCCAGGTAGGAGCTGGTATCATGGAAGGAAAACCATGAAAGCTGAAAGCCTGCCCCGAGTCAAGATAAAAAGACTTCTCCATGAATACTGAGCAGTGACTGACCCTGATGTGAGGCTTTGCTTTGGGACTCACTTTGGGGAGAGTTGTGTGATTTGGCCAGATGAGACTCTGGACAGCCATTGCACTCCCCCCCCTTTGAAAACCCAGATGTTGGTGCTTCCCTCTCTGGTAACTAACTAGGTATGGATGTAATGATCAGACAGCTGGAAGCCCTGTCTGCTGAATTGTGTTATTTTCTGTTGAGTAGTAACTGATGGAATTGTAATTTATTTGCAATTGTATTTTGTGATTGAATTAAGGACTCTGTGATTGACTAAATGAATGTATTACCCAGGGTTGTAGTACTTTGACTTTTGCATTTTGTGTCCCTAAGGAGGCAAGCCTACTTAATGATGAATGATTGAGTTACTAAATGATTATACTTTGTTGAAAACTGTTGTGACCACTTTGGTGAAAACTATGTGGCCATTTTAGTGATAGGTCATTGTGAATGTTGTATTTTATTTTTCTGTCATAAGTTGTAACATTGTGAATGCTGTACCTTGATTTCCTGTGAATGTTTTGCTCTGATTTGTTATTGAATTGAGTGTTCACTATAGTACGTTATCAGAATCTTGAAAAGCTGTTCACAGCAGCCCTCTGGAAAGCTGCTTGTTCATGGTTTTACTTTATGACACACTTTTTAAAGTTTAATATGCATTATTAACATTTTTTTCATCACTGTCTTAAGTCTAGAGTACAGTCCAAAAACCAATTCATTTGACTTGAATAGCATTTGCTGGTTTCCATGGTATGAATACTCATTGAAAAATTTAATAATCAGTTCTTAAGAACCAACATAAACTGGCTCCAGCATACCTCTGATCATAATATATTAAAAAGTCTAAAGGAAGAGTTTATAATTTAGTGTGATCTGGTTTTTGGGTCACAAGTCCCACCTGTGAGGCTTTTATGGCCCTGGGCAAATACCATCCCTAGTTCAGATTCTGGACCTGCTGCTTTCTATGTATGTAACTTTTGGCAAATCAACCTCTCTAGGCCTCAGTTTCTCATTTGTAAAATAAGGAGGTTTGAATCCTTAGCCTCAAAAGTCCCTTCCAGCTGTGGATCCATTGATCCCATGGTCCAGTGCTCTGCACATTGTTGGTTCTTTATAAATATTTGCAAAAGGGGGTTGAATTTCCTGAAATATATTCCAGTTTGCATTTTAACAGCACTCCTCTCTTCTCATTCCACCCAATACCTACCCCCATCTCAGTACTAGAGAAGTGATTATTTTCTTATCCATTTAAACACAACCACAGTCCTCTGTCTAAAAATCTTTTCACCATTTTTTCTCATTGACTTCTGGGGGCAAAAACAGTGAGTGTCCAGTGGCTCTCAGCACCTGGCAAAGTGCAATAAAACATTTCAACCTTCAACACTATGGCACTGGTTTTCTTTCCTCCCCAGGTACAACAACTGCCAGCACAGCTGAGATTAAAACAAACCAAGCACTACCCTGGGCATGGCGCAAAGACTCATGCTGTGCCCCTCAGAAGCAAAGGGCATTGATGGACTTGGGATTAATTTGCTTTTTTGCTGGCTTCTGTTGATGTTTCAACATAGAAATGCCTTCATTTGCATCAGCAGGGAGAGAGTCAGTGCCAGGGGACACAAGGGTCAGCTGAAGGCCAGGAATTGTTTTGAATATGCCATCTAGTTTCCTTATGAACATGGTAATATTAATGGATATCTGACAGTAGTGCTTTCTTTTAAATCAGCCCCAGACAGCACTGCCTCCAGGGGCAATATTTGTTTTTAAAGCTGGATGGCCCAGAATGGAATTTTTTCAAATCCCTTGAATATCCTGTTTGTTTTCTCAGGTGAAATTATCTAAGAGAACTATTTTACTTTGTGAAATTACTACTACTTTAGACCAAAGATTTTTCACATTTGATTAGAGTATTTCTCCACTTTCATTGCTGTCAACCTTCAAAATGAAGTATCTACCTTTCTGTAACATATACTTTTCTACCAACAACTATTTATTAAACACCTTCTATGTGTAAAAGATGGTGTTAGGCACTGGGGTTACATAGGAGAAAAATGAAACAGTCAATGTGTCTTCAAGACAGCCGTGTAAACAGATAAGGAAATCCAAAGGATGTAAAAAAAGTTACACAAAGCTTTAGGAACAAGAGAGTACAACTCACTGGGGAGTCTGGAAGGAGCGTAGTCAGTAAAAGGCTCCTGAAGGAGGCATTTTAACCTATGATCTATGACTTAATCTGACCTGTCCTCTGAAGAAAGCTAGGAGCAAGTGATTTTTTTGTGATGTTAATACAATGTCATACCCAGGGAATGGTCTAGGTATTTTGCACACCAATGACACAGGTTTTCTTACTGCCATTATCCATTGCCTCTATCTATTTGGAAACCAGAACCCAAAAGCTGATAGTGCTGTTTGATCAGATTTTTTTTCTCCTTATTTGTAGGTTTTTCGTTTCTAAAACTCTTAAAATTGCTACAAGTTAAAAAAAAAAACCCAGCAAAACTCCATCTTCATGCTTGTGTTGTGACTCCAGCAGTGAACACTGCAGCATACTCTAGAGGAAGCTGTTAGAAGCTTCCGTAATTTCTTCCTGACCCCAGCTGTTGATCAGTTTATGTCCTGAAGCTTGAGGATGAATAGCCCTTAAAATTTCCATCCTAGTGTGGGTGCATTTTAGCTGTTCCCCACCAGGAAGAAAGAATCAGAAAGGTGACTATTTTGAAATGTTATTCCTCTGTAGGCAGAGAGGAACCCTTCAGATTAATAGACTGGCTAAAAGCTAAGGGGAGAAATCATTTAAAATGGTACATTAGAATGCTGTTCAACATCTCAGAAACCCATTAAAATTTTATAGAGCTTTAAAAATTTTGTTTCTCCATCTTTTTTTTTTAACATCTTGCTTCATTCATTCTACAAATATTTATTGAGTGTCCATAACGAACCAGTCACTGTTCTAAATGCTGCCTGGGAATAGAAAGATGCACATGGCATGGTCTCTGTTCTCAAGGAACTTTTAGGTCACAGAATCATATTGAAGCTGTAAGGGACATTTGAGATCTCAGCTGGTCTACTCCCCCTAATTTTTACAAATGAGAAAAATAAGACACTGTGAGGTTGTGATTTTCCAAAGGTAGCTTAGGTGATCTCAAGGTCCTCTGACCTCAAATCATCTTTCCACTGTGCTAGTTTAATATGTCAGATAAGATATATTAACAATTTTCTTCAACTAAAGACAAACAGAAACATCTGGGAAAACGCCTTAGTTTTCAACATTCTTTTCATATACATACAGGAATCTTATTTGATCCTTACAATGGCTCTGGGAGATAGACAGTTGTCACCCTCATTTTGTAGATGTTGAACCTCAAATAGGTTGTGGTTTCCTAGGTCACAGAGCCAGGACAGGATGGAGCTGGGACTAGCAGAAGGTGTTCTTAACTCCTAGTCTAGTGCCCTTTAGACTACACCACATCAATGCCAAACATTTAATTTGAACAATAAAACAATACTTTAAGTAAGAACTTGTTTTCCAAAAGGTTACATCAGTGTTTTTGTTATAGTGGGAAAAATAAATGTTGTCCTATAATGATCTCTTTTTCCCCATTGCTTCTCAAAACTGTTCATTACTGCAAGAGAAGAACTCTAATTTGGTCAGATTCCTCAGTATATCTCTGATACCTACCTTCTCTCTATTTTGTATATGCTTTGTTTGTAAATAGTTATATTCATGTTGATTTCTCCCATTACAATATGAGCTTTTTGTGGGAAGGGACTGGTTTTGACCTTTTTGTTCTTAGTGTTTTGCACAGTGCCTTGTACATAGTAAGTGCTAAATGAATGCTTATTGACTGACTATGTAAGCTTAAAAAGGTTACTCTGCTTTTCTGGGTCTCAGTTTCCTTATGTGTTAAATCAGGGGCTTATACTAAATGGCCTCTGAGGTCCCATCTGTCTCTAGAGCTGCAGTTCTCTTTCTCTCATTCTAAAGGCCACTGCATTGAAGTGAGGGAAAACTAACTAGACATTTCTCTCTCAAAAATAAAAAAAAGAAAATGTTGAGAATAAAATGTTTTGGGGGAAGTTTTGAGAGAGTACCAGAGGCCGTTTCCATTGGTGATGGCATCAGAAAACATTTTCAAAATTGCTAATAACCACCACTTAGAACATATACAAGAAAGACAATTATTTATAGAGTTTAAGGACATTTTTTGTCTTTGTATTTCTAGTACCTAGCATAGCACCTGCTACCTAAAAGGCACTTAATAAAGCTTGTTAAAAATTAATTGAAGCAGGGGTGGCTAGGTGGTGCAGTGAATAGAGCGCCAGGCTTGGAATCAGGAGGATTTAACATTTAACACTTATTAGCTGTGTGACCTTGGGTAAGTCACTTAACTCCAATTGCCCTGCCTTTCCCCCTCCAAAAAGCAAAAAAAAAAAAATTTGAAGAGGGACAGCTAGGTGGCACAGTGAGTAGAGCACTGGCCCTGAAGTTAGAAGGACCTGAGTTCAAATTTGACCTTAAACACTTGACACAACTAGTTGTATGACCTTGGGCAAGTCGCTTAACCCCAATCACCCTGCCCTCTCCCAAAATAAATGGATTGAAGAGAATTTGTATGACGTATAAGGTAATTTGAGGAAGTATACAAAAATCTGGACCAAAATGTGTGAGTGTTTTAACCCAAGAATGGAGAAAAATAGTCTTACCTTCCAAATAGTCTTTTTTTTTCACTTTTCTTAAGTCTTTAATTAATAAAACAATAAATCAAATCTCAATATATAGCATTTGCCATTTCTGAGGTATAAATACATAGAAAATTTAGCATTTGGCTGCCTCCAGCATACACCTGGTATTAACACAACCATTTAAGACTAACACCTATCCCCAAATTGATAAGAGAACAAAGGTTATGAATAAATAACTTCATAACAATAATGATTCAATATAATAAAATCACAAACTATTAAAAACTACATGAAAGATGAGTCAAAATTACTACTATTAAGAGAAGTATATATCACAACAACTCTAACGTTTTATCCAATTCCCAGCAAATTGACAAACATGACAAAAGATGGAAATAATCAATATGGAGGGACTCATTCTCAAGCTCAGAATGCCCAAAAGAACTCAATATATTTGCCCCCAAAGTCATCCCTTTTCTCTACTTCCTTCTTTCTGTTGAGGGTACTACCATCCTTTAGTCATCCATATCTGCAACCTTCCATCATCCTTGAATTCTTCACTCTCTTGATGAATATTTACCTTTTTTAAAATTTTTTCCCAAATGCTTTATTAACTTCTGATTTACCTCATTCATTTCCACCAGATTTTGAGTTATAAATTTTCTCCCCGTTTTTCCCCTACCCACTGCCCCAAAATATCAGTCCCACAGGATGTCCCCTCCTCCAATCTGCTCTCTCCCATATTTTCTCCCATACTCCTTTCAACTTTTCCAGTGGATCTCTATGCCCCAGTGCCTGTATCTTATTTCCCAATTACATGTAAAATAGTATTAATAATAGTATATATACATATGTATATATATATATTTGATTTTAAAACTTTGAATTCCAGATTCATTCCCTTCCTCCCTTGTCACCCACCCTTACTGGGAAGATAAGCAGTTCAGTATAGGTTGTACATGTGTGGCTAATGCAAAACAATAACATAGTAGATATATTGTAAAAGAATGACTGTATTTCCCTCCCTCCTATCCCACCTCCCACTTGTTCTATTCTCTACTTTGATACTGTCCCTTTTCAAAAGTGGGTGCTTCCAACTTCCCTCTCCCCCAGCCTGTCCTCCCTTCCATCCTCTCATCCTCTTCCCCCGCTAGTCTCCTGGAGGGTGAGATACCCTATTTAGTGTGTATTTCATTCCCTCCTCAAGCCAAATTCAATGGGAATAAGGTTGAACCATTCCCTTTTGCCTTCCTATTCTTCTCCTCCATTGTAACCATTTTCCCTTGCCTCTTCTATATGAGATAGTTTACCCCATTCTGTCTCTCCCCATCTCCTCTCATTATATTCCTCTCACCTCTTAATTTCACCTTTTAAATATCATCCCTTCCTGTTAAATTGGTCCTGTGCCCTCTATCTATGTATACCTGTAAACATATACACACACACATTCACATATGTATTCATATGCCTATATACCCTCACATATAGACATTATATATATATTTCTATTCCTTTCAACTACTGAGAAAAGTTCCATCAGTTACAATTATTGTTTTTCCAAGTAGGAATGTTAATAGTTCAACTTTGATAAGTTCCTTATGATTTCTTTTCCCTGTTTACCTTCTCATGCTTCTCTTGCTTTTTGCATCTGAATGTCAAACTTTTTATTCAATTCTGTTTTTTTTTTCAGCAAGAATGCTTGAAAGTCCTCTATTCCACTGAATGACCATATTTCCCCCTGAAACATGATACTCAGTTTTGCTGGGTAGGTGACTCTTGGTTTTAATTCCAGCTCCTTTGACCTCCGGAATATCATGTTCCAAGCCCTTCGATCCCTCAATGTAGAAGCTGCCAGATCCTGGGTTATCCTGATTGTGTTTCCACAATATTCAAATTGTTCCTTCCTGGCTGCTTGTAATATTCTCTCCTTAATCTGGGAATTCCTGAACCTGGCTATAATATTCCTATGATTTTTCTTTTTGGGATCTTTTTCAGCAGGTGATCAGTGGATTCTTTCAACCTCTATTTTGCCCTCTGGTTCTAAAACATCAGGGAAGATTTCTTTGAGAACTTACTGGAGGATGATTTCTAGGTTCTTACTTTGATCATGGCTCTCAGGTAGTCCAATAATTTTTAAATTATCTCTCCTGGATCTATTTTCCAGGTCAGTGGTTTTCCCCATGAGATATTTCACATCGCTTTCTATTCTTTCATTTGTTTGGATCTGTTTAACAGCATCTTGATTTCTCATAAAGTCATTAGCTTCCATTTGCTCCAATCTAATTCTAAAGCAATGATTCTTCTCAGTGAGCTTTTGAGATTCTTTTTCCATATGGCAAATTTGGCTTTTTAAGGCATTCTTCTCCTCATTGCCTTTTTGAGCCTCCTTTGCCATTTGAATTAGTCTGTTTTTTAAGGTATGATTTTCCTCAGTCAGGCTGTTGACTCTCATTTCATAATTTTTTTGCACCGTTCTCATTTTTCTTCCCATTTTTTCCTCCACTTCTCTTATCTGCTTCTTAAGGTCTTTTATGGCCTATAACCAGCTTGTATTTTCCTTTGAAGCTTTTGGTGCAGGAGTCCTGACTTCACTGTCTTCCTCCTATTCCATGCTTTGCTCCTTTTTGTCACCAAAGTAGGAGTCTAATGTTTGAATCTTCTGTCTGCTTTCTTTCCTTTGCCTGGTCATGTCACCCCACAGTCACTTGACCCCTGGGCTTTTTGCCACAGTAGGACTCTGCCACCAGACAGGGGAGCTTTTGTCCCAAATGCTTGGGTTTTCTCAGCTGCCTGAGGTATTAGATGGGTGTCCTCTCTGAGGTCTCCACATGCTCTGGCAAGCTGGACACATACCCCAGGACCTCCACCCTAGACTGCAATCCAGATCCAAGCAGGTTAAAGCAAGAGCGATTACCCCTCAGACTGGTGCTTGGTCCCCCTACACTCTGCAGGCCAGGAGCTGAAGCTGCTACGTGGTGCTGGCTGGCTGTGCTGGAGTCTCAGTGGCTTCTCACCCCGGGGGCAAAAGCCATGCACTCCCACTTACTGGGTCCCAAAGTCCAGACTGCACTGACCTCTCACTTTGTCCTTTGCATCTATGTGTTGATAAATCTGGAAAAGGCCACAGCTGCTGCTGATGTGGAGTCTCTCTGGCTGGTGACTGGTCAGACCCACCCTGGGGCTAAAGCCTCAGGGTGGGGCTGGGCTCCCATAGTGCTGTTCTGGCTGATTCCTGCTGGTCTGCAGGGCTATCCTTAGCGGGAGGTTAACTTCTCTGTGCCATTTTGTGGGTTCTGCAGCTCCAAAGTTTGTTCTGAGTCCCCTTTTTACATGCATTGGGGAAGGTGGGAGCTGGAGCAGTGGGGAGGTCCTGCTTCTACTCAGCCATCTTCCCCAAATAGTCTTATGTTTGAGAAGCATCTTATAGTATTGAATGGAGAATTAGCCATGAGTCAGGGAGATAAGCTCCAAGTCTTTCCTGAAGTATGTACTATCTCTAAACCTTTGGGTAAAACACTTCTCTGTGTACCCAGGAAACTCTTCAACACTTTAAGTTACAGACTAGTTATAGCATTGCATTGATAGAGGCAGTTTTCACATTGAGTTCCCCACACTGATGAAATCAATAGTCTGGGAAAAACACCTCATTTTTATAATTATTATCTCTTAGGTCCCTCCCTGCCATCTTGAAAGTTCTATGAATATAATCTTAATTATTCTCTCTATAAATTCATGGATCCATGACTTAATCAGAAAAGACCTTGAGGCTGCATTTTACACAGTACAAAGTGAAGTGGAGACATGGGAATTATCTATTAATTTGATTGTTATAGATAGCCAAACCCAATAATTCAGCCCCCCAGGTCAGTCTCCTTGGCTTGCTCTTACTCATTTTGTTTTATAAACATTCCAAGAGAAAAGTCATCTACTTGGAGTATGGGTACTAAAGAAGCAGAGGGGTGGGAAGGAAAGCTAAGAGCGCCAGCTTTCTCCTTTCTCCTTGTCTAGGAGATAGGAGACCTGGGTTCTCAGTCCATAATTTTTCACAACTATTTCTAATCTTAGGAAAGTCACATCATCTGCCTAGACCTGAGTTTCCTCATCTGCAAAATAAGAAATTGGGCTGAACCAGGGAAAATGAGACAACAATATCTTGTGAACCTTGGCTGTACAGAAAGGTTCATATGGAAAATCCTAATACTTCACATCAATAGAGGGCTTTTTATTCCTAGCAAAGTGCTTTTACAGCTGTTATTTTTATCCTCTCAATGATACTGATATAGTTAAATGTTCAACATTATTAGCATAGTTACCTTTTGAAAAAACTTTTTTTTGAAAAAAACTTTTACAAGTAGATCTCTCAGATTTATTAAAAAATACTTAACAAAAACAATTATATTTGCCCCTAAAATATTTCAACTTATACTGAGTGTTTACAATGATAAGTGAATGAGTGGTAGAAATGGATCTGCTATTTGAAAGAGGTGTTTGTGTGCTTGACTCAGTTAATATGTATGTGGGAAAGCAAGGGTATAAGTGTAAACATTGTCAGCTCCACCCTATTGTCCATCATGAGAATGTGTAGGTGACTGGGTATGCATATGTATGGGTGGGAGGGGAGTCTTAGAGGCTAGGCTCCTTGCCCAGGTAGGCTCCCTTCAACTTGGTTAAATATAAGGATATAAACTATACAACCATATGTGTCTAGGGGGAAGGTGGAAAAGGAAGTAGTGAGGGGAGTGAGAGGGTTGTGGGGAGGAAGAGAACAGAGGGGGGAAGGTAGTCAACAAGGGAAAAGAAGAATGGGATTGTAGCAGGGAATAGGAACAAGAGGATTTAGGGACAAAATCAGGTAGGTGACCTTGAGATACTGATCAGTGACATTTTATGAATTGACCTTTAAAATTTTGAATGCTCTAAGGCTACAATTAAGTAAAAATTAAACTTTGGCAGCACCCCATTCTAAAACAGCTGCCCCTTTTTCTTTTCTTTTCCCCCCTTAAAACTATTTTTTTCCCAATTGCATTTAAAGATAATATTCAATATTCGTTTTTGTAAGACTAAGTTCCAAATTTTTCTCCCCCCTCCTTTTCATATTAGTCATGTTGTGAAAGAAGAATCATAATAAAAGGGAAAAACCATGAGAAAGAAAAATCAGAAACAAAAAAAAAACCCAAGTGAAAATAGTATGCTTTGATATGCATTCAGACTCCATCATTCTTTCTCTGGATGTGGTTAGCTTTTTCTGTCATGAGCCTTTTGGAATTGTCTCGGATTGTTGTATTACTGAGAAGAGCTAAATCTATTATAGTTTATTATCACACAGTGTTGCTGTTACTGTATACATTGTTCTCTTGGTTCTGCTCACTTCACAGCTTCAGTTCATGTAAGTCTTCTGGTTTTTTTTTCTCAAATTTGCCTGCTCATCATTTCTTATAGAACAATAGTATTCCATTATATTCATATGCCACTTGTTCAGCCATTCCCCAACTGATTATCTGACCATTTTTTCAAGGAGGATTTAAGCTGGAATTCCATCAGCCAAGTATCTTTTGAGATTCCAGAACCACTGCAGACACAGAAGTCTATACTGAAATGATCCTGGGACAGCAATTACAGCAATATTGAGCTCTGACATGGCATATTAATAAGAGAGAAAAGAAAAAGCCAAGAAGAGTAAAGAAGCACCTGTCACCACCTACTGTGCTGTGGGACTGCGGCCCAGGTCAGCTCCTTTCTATGGACATCTGGGGTGGCAAAAAGAGTCTCCTTTACTTTTGTTCTTCTATATCTAGGTTTAGGAGCATAAGTGTTCTTCCTTCAGTCATCATCAGGGGTATGTTCACTTTTCAGGGTTCATAGCCCCAGAAGGAACTAGGTATAAGGTTGGAATTCTGTGATATCTCCAAGGGCATAGAAAGAATGCTGGGCAATGATGATGGATGGCAGGCAATGGGACAGTGTGAGTGTGAATGAAAGAATCTCCCCTGTGACTAGGCATGTGGATTTTCCTTCTATCCTTCTTTTGTAACTTATCTAAAAATGTTACCTTTATAAAAAAGGTGACAGTGGCACGTTGGTGCCCTAATGACATTGGCACATAGGTGAAGACAGCAGCACCTTGGTGACAAGGTGACACGGGTGACATTAGCATATTGATAACATTTGTAGATAAGTGACATATACAAAAAGTGGCCTAAAGTGGCATTTATATTTAGGTGTATTGGTGACATTTACACATAAGTGACATAGGTGGCATTTGCCATTGTATTATATAGGTGGCATGTGGAGATTGCTGTTGCAGGTGGCATTGGTAGATGGGTGACACAGGTGAGATTTGCAGATAGGTGACAAAAGTGTCATTGACAGATAGATGACAGTGGTGATACAAGATACATTGGCACATAGGTGACATGAGTAATATTGGCTCATGGGTAACGTGGGAGACATTAGCACATTGGTGACATTTGTAAATGTGACAAAATAGGTATGTGAAATAAGGGACTTTTACATTTAGGGAATGTATGATATTTATAAATAGTATTTACACATGTATGACATAAATGGCATTTGAACATAAAATGACATAGATGGCAATTGGAGATTGGTGTCACAGGTAGCATTGGCATTTAGGTAAAATAAAAGATGTAGCAGACATTTGACAAAGGTGCCATTCACAGGTAGGTGCTATAGGTGACACTGGCCAGTAAGGGATATAGGTGACTTAAACAGAGAGGTGACATAGATGACATTTGCCAGTATGTGATGTGGGTGGCCTTTGGAGATTGATGTCACAGGTGACATTGGCAGATGTGTGACAGAGGTGACATTTGCAAATAGGTGACAAAGATGGCAATGATTGAGGAGATATAGGTGACATTTGGTTATAGGTGACAGAAGTGACATTGGCACATTGGTGACTTTGGCTCATAGATGACAAGGACACATTGGTGAAATTGGTGACATTTGTCAGTAGGTGAGATGTACAGATAGATGAAAAAAATTAACATTGGTATGTAAGTGATATAATTGGCATTGGTGGATAGGTGACAACAGCATGTTGGTGACATAGGTGACATTGGCAGTGACAGGTGAGGGCACATTGGTGTCATTTACACATAAGTGACACAGGTATAATTTACAATTATATTACATAGGTGGCAGATAGATATTGGTATCACAGGTGGCACTGATAGATGGGTGACAGAGGTGGCACTGGCAGTTAAATGAATTAAAAGACATTGCAAACATTTGACAATGATGCCATTAGCCACTAGGCATTAAGGGCCAGCAACAACTGCCATAGACCAAGGGCTGCTCCCTTGTGTGGAAGCAGGGTGAAGTAAGACAAAAAAAGCAAAGTAGTTTGGGGAGTGAGGAGTGGGGGTGGGAAAGGTATGTCACCTCTGTGTCACTGTCCCCAATGTCACCAAGGTGCACTGTTATGGTGTCACCAATACCACCATCACCAGTGTCTCTCTGCCTCTCCTTCTCCACACATATCTGATCAGAAGTCTTTTTCCCTCACCTCCATCTCCTTCTGTGCACTCACACCATCACCCTATTTCAGACTCACCATTCACTCCTTTCCTTCTCCAGATTTGAGGTCTTCCTGACTCCAAGTCTGGTGCTTTATCCACTCTGCCATGTAGCAGCTTCTTTAATAAGGCTTTCCTTGTTAATGGATCTGAATAGATCTTTAAATCCTGGGCTACAAAGCATAATCCTCCCTGCTTCACCTACCTACTTTTACTGACATCTCATTTCCCAAGGTACATTGGGGTTGATTTTCTTAGGAGTTGTTCTGAAGTAGTGAAACAGAAATAAATAATACTTCATGTCCTTTGTAAAAACTTTTTTCCAAAGGCTAGGAGGTAGAGATGGGCAGGGAAAAGATTTAAACCCCTGCATAACCCCAAATTTGTGATTCACATTAACCCCTTTCCCACAGAAAAATGGTCTTTTAACTTGTTCCTCAAAGCAGACCACATCTCCTTGATAACAATAACATTGCTAAGAAGCAAATTTAAAGTATCCATGGTTTCACTGATGTGAGATACAACCAGGGATATATTGGAGTCTGATACCTATTCTTGAGAGGTGATTATTCAATTTTCAGTATGAGCATTTATACCTTGGGAACTGGCAAACCCTATCAGGAAGGACAGCTAGGTGGTGCAGTGGACCTAGATGGTAATGGACCTAGAGACAGGAATTCTTATCTTTGTGACCCTGGATAAGTCACTTACCTCTGTTTTCCTCAGTTTCCTCACCTATAAAATGAGCTGGAGAAGGAAATGGCAAACTACTCCAGTATCTTCCTCCCTCCCCCCCCAAAAAAAAACCCAAATTGGGTCACAGAGAGTCAGACAGGACCAAAAAAATGACCAAACATATCGGGACCTGATTTATTGTTATGATGATCATCTACACATAAGAAAATGGTGGAGAAAAGTTTTAGGTTAGAAGTGTTTTTGCATACTTCCCCCCCCCCCAGTCAGTTGTTAAACATTTAGAAGTACATCCTTGCAAATCCACCCTTCTATTATTTGTGAAATCCTAGTTGCAAAAACATTTTACACCTGTTGGCCAGCCAGGATGGTTTTACTAAAGTATGGCCATTGTACATGCTACAGCTTCTTGGAGCCCCAGGTACTAAACTACTGAAGCCCAAAGCTCAGAGATAATCTTTTGCCAGCTCTATCTCTCTTCCCTTGACTTTTGTTTTGATTTTTGGACTTGAGTCAACTTCTTCAGGGTACCCCACCTCCACCTCCCATCCCCCACCAACCTATCCTTTTAGCTCCATTCTCATCTAACTCTTGGACTTAGCTCCTTCACACTGAAAATCTGACCCCCAACTGAGCAATGATTCCTCAGCCACAGCCCCATTCCTACCCTGCAGCCAAACTGGGGGTGGTTCCATCAGAACCTTGGACACCTCCACCATGAAAGACCTTGATGATGGTCCTGACTCTGTCCCTACTATAAAGTTCTAGGTAAATGCTGTCCAATGGGAGGTGTTCCTTGTGCCCATGACATCTAAAACCAAAATTAAATTATTGGTGAAATTGTATGATGATCAAATTCACAAAGACAGGATCATGTATTTTGTCAATAAAGGAGACTAGTAATATTTAGAGGATGGTGAAACAATTGTTATTCAATACACTTAATAATGACTTAGACATCGAGGCTTTGTGGTAAGGTCAAAAGAACACTGAGTATAGAATCAGATGTCTTGGATTCAAATCCTGACCCTTCCATTTACTACTACCTTGTGTAAATTATTATCATCTGTAAAGTAGCAGTGGCAGATGGGCTAAACCACGTTGAGAGTAATCAATAGGTCTTCTCTGGGATCATACCCACTTTCTTGAGGAAGGCAGAAAGAAAGGGAAATGATGACTAGCTAACTGCCCTAGATTTTCCTGGAGGTATATTAAGAATATCTCCTGATTTTAACCATTTTAAAATGAGTGCAAAGTCCACTTGTGATTCCAGGCTATGCTCCCATTATCAGGCCTAGGATATAGTTTATTTCAGCTAGGGGATATTTTCTGTTGTAAAGATCAAAAGATTAACAGCAGAAAGCTAAAGACCCAGCTTTGCCCTCAGGGAGCAACTCTGCTAGTTTGCAAGACACATTTGTGGTTCCCTACCTTGCTTCAACAGTCACCTCCAACTTGACTCAGAAGTATTACTCAGCACCAGAGAGAAAAATGATTCATTTCAGATTCAACGTTAGCCTTGGGCCTTTCCTAAACTAAGATTCTTAGGTGGGCCTGGTTATGTGTGAAGGATCCGTGATGTGAACTGTGAGTTGAAAATGTTCTTCAATCATTTTACTTTAGGTTTTGAAATTCAGAGAAATTTCATTCCTGAAGGAGGAACGCCAAAAGCAGATCCGTTTTGTCACCCATGTCCCAAGGGATTTTGAAGCTTCTGTAGCATAATAATAATGAAAACAATAATAACCAACAACAATAGTAATGATAATACCAATAACAATTACCAATAGTAATAATAATTACCATCCAAACAGAACTTTACAAACTATCTGATTTACTATTTGTTTTCTGATTTGTTCCTGTCAGATGGTGTCCCCTGTTGTTTCATTCTTCCATTTGTGAGTGGAAAGTAGATTATCTTGTAAGGGAAGGTTAAAAGGTACAGCTTTTCTGATCATGACCTTGGGAAACACCATCAATGTAATTTAATTTGTTTCTTTTTAATAGTCCTTTATTATTTATCTACAATGTGGCAAAAAGCACTATGCTAGGTGCTGGGGGTGCTGGGACCAAAAAAAAAATGAAGCCATCTCTGCCTTCAAGAAGCTTATATTCTACTCTGTTAAACAGTATGCACACAGACAAGAAAAGACAACATATAAATGAAGACATTTCAGGGTGGTGAGTAAGGAGAGAAGAGAAGCACCTCCAATGTGCCAAGTACTGTGCCAAAGACTTTACAAATATTCCTAACCACTGGAGTTATCAGGGAGGACCTGGGGTTAGAAGATGATTCTGAGAGCCCGACATTCCTATTTCTCTCTCTTATTTCCCACAGTTTGGCAGCCTCTCCATCTTGCTTATATATTTTTCTAACTTTATTTTCCTTCCCAGACTCTCTCCCATTTATTCACTCCCTTTTGACAGACTGTTTAGTACTCTGCACACCTGAGTCAAGAGAATGTTGCTAGGCATAGTAGAATTCTGGGATGCAAATTGGGTCCCAGGTGTGCCCACTGTCTTGTCTGTCCCTGAAAACCTTTTCATCTTGTCCCTTGTTACCCCAGAGGATAATTACTTCAAAGACCAGTCCCAGTGCCTGGTATTTCAGTTTATCTCATTACAGCTGTCTTTGCCAAGCCCGTGATTGGTGCCAGAAATCAAATCAAGGTTGCTGGCAGTGTTGCCCGCTTAGCATGTCCAACCTCTCCATTACCCGAGACTCTAATGTGCCCCATTGCAAACCCTGTCATCAACTTCTTTGAGTTAGCTGTGCCTCCTGAAACAGCATAATGGCCATGCAACACTGGCCTGACTATGTGGTGTCCTGTTTTAACTGTCTGTCAAAGCTGGGGCTAATGAATTCTATTAGCATACTAACTTGCCAGCTTTGGGAACCCGGAAGGAGCTAGGCAGCCAAACAGAGTTGGCAAAACCCAGCAACAGCACTTCAAGAGCTCCTTGGCAATTGTGGCAATAGGGACTCCAGTAATGCAAATGTACAGACATGAGAATGTATGCAGGACTAAAAAGGTTATTTGTAACAATAGATTGCAGCAGGAGGAAATGGGATGAGAGATGACATTTTTTGGCTGTGGGGCTTACCTCAGGCATTCTAAAGAATTGGATGGCCTTGGGAATGCCTTAAGGCACACCTGATATAATCTTATATTCTATTTTGGAAATTAGAATGTGTGGGAGCTAAGTATGTGTTTTCATTTGAATTTTTAAAACATGATAGAATGAATTACTCATGCATTATTGATTCTGTTTTAGCTGTGTGGGTAGAGAGAGAAGAAGTGTGGGGTGGTAGATAGAGATTCAGCATCAAAGCCATGAAGATCTGGGTTCAAGTCCTACATTAGACATATACTGACTATGTGATCCTGGGCAAGTTTCTTAATTTCTCGGTGTTCTAGGTCAGCACTTCTTAAAGTGTGGGGTCACAACCCACAATCTAAGAAGTGCTAAACTTTCTAAGACTATTCATTACTGAGAAGATGCTGACCTAAAAGAGTAGAGGAGATATCCTTATCTAGGAATTCCCAGCATCAATGAAATCACAGGTGTAATCCCTATCCCAATCCTTGTGGTTTAAGGAACTAATTTCTACTATTAATAGAATACTAATATACTAATATTTTTCGGCTATTAATAGAATTTAGTAGGATATAATAGAATACTAGAATACTATAATTTTCCTAGATAATAAAGGCAGATGATGCAAAAAAGAAATGTAGAGTAATTTGGGGCAGGTGATAATGCCTGGGGAAATTAGGAAAGAACTTTTAAAGGAGGTGGCCCTCAAGCTAAGTCTTAAAGGGAGCTCGAGGTCCCATGAAACAGAAGAGAGGAAGAGAGAGACAGACAGAGACAGAGACAGAGAGAGACAGAGACAGAGACAGAGAGACAGAGACAGACAGAGAGAGAGAGAGAGAGAGAGAGAGAGAGAGAGAGAGAGAGAGAGAGAGAGAGAGAGAAAGAGAGAGAGAGAGGAGCATATTCTAAGCATTTGGGATAGCCTATTGTAATGGTAATGGTAATTTGAAGATCTTCCCTGCCCCCTAATAGGTTGAATGTAGTCACATGGAACCTCTGGTGAGAGGAGTTTACTGAAGGGTGGAACAGAGCCCATAGGAAGCTGGGAGTCAGAATAGCTAGATGGTGGGAAAGAGAGGATGCACCCAGCCCGACAGCTAGGCTTGTGAGTGTTTTCCCCCTGGGGTGACAACTAGGTTTATGTGTGTTGGTCTGTGTGAAGACTAAAGGATGATGTGGCTCTCTGCTGTGATGTCGCTATGATATATGTTGCTATGATGGATTTGGTTTCCTGGTGTTGGGATTTGGTTTTCTAGTATCTGAGTAAATGTTTTGCTTCTGTCTTCTATATGGAAAGTCTGTTATATTCTGCAATTGAGAGCTATGCTGGCATATTTACAGTAACCACAGGAGCTGTGAATATTGCATTGATGTTATACCTATGAAAAAGTATGAAGGCCAGAGATGGAGTGCTATATACTAGAGAGAGGAAGTAGGTCATCCTGACTAGAATGCACAATAAGGAAGGATGTACAATTAGCCTGGAAAAACAGTTTGGAGCCATATTGTGCTTAAGTGTTAAACACAGCTTGCATTTGATCCTAGAAGCAAGGGACACAGTAAAAATTACTGAGCTGAAGAATGAAATGGTCAGGACTTTAGGAATATAAATTTGGCAGCTGTATATGAGATGTGTTTGAAAAGTGAAAGCAGGGTTATATTGGAGAAAGATCATAACAGCTATTAGTTTCTTTGTCTATAAAAATAAGGACATTCATAAGGGAGTTAACTCCTTAAAATGAGCCTATTGTTAAATTTTCAGTATGAGCCCTTATACCACAGAAATTGGCGAATGCTATTACTCAAACCTTGATTTATTGTTTTGTTGATTGTCTAAAGTGATGGAGAAAATGTTAATAATACAGATTAAAATTTTAAAAGTAGCTCACAGGCTTTTCTTTCTTTCTTTCTGAATAGCCAATTGTTAAACATTTACAAGCACATCCCTGGGTGAGAAGCTGGGAGCAGAGGGACCAGTTGGAAATGATTATCAACCTCTGGGTAAGATGTGATAAAGGCCTTGAAAGGGGTGGCTGTGATGTGTGCAGAGAGAAGGGGAAGGATGTGAGAGGTGGAATCTACAAGTAGTCATATGCATTTCATGATAAGCATTCTACCAGGGTTCCCCTCACCCCTCAATATTCATAGAAATTGGGCACCCCAGGATAACAAAATAGACTACCATTAATCATAGTCTATGGGCACCTCTCTAGTAAAGCGACACAAGAAGAGATGTATTTATCACTGGCTCTACACCAGTGTCTAGAATCAATCCGACAGAAAGTGGTGGTGCAGCTGTTGCTAGGCAACCAGGGATGATTGTTATACCCAATATTCAGTTCTTCAAGGTATGCTTAATATGTGTAATCTTCAATTTGGTTTGAGATTAATTAAAAAAATGTATGGCTTGAAATTCTTTAAGGTTAATAAACTTTTAAAGATTGCAGCATGATATTAGTGCCGAACGTGTCACAGCCACTGAGTACCAGGAAGGTTTTCTGAAATCTGTATTAACTTATGTTTGGAGCTAAAATATTCTGCCCACCAAAATAACTTCTGAATAAATTAACAAATTAAATAGCATTACTCTTGAATAAGACTTTGTGAAGAGATGAATATTTCTAAGTCAGGAATGGCAGGCACTGCGAATGTAATTATAAGGTCCATAGAGGGAAGAATCTCTGGGTATTATTCATAGGATTAAAGGTTTAGAACTGGAAGAGACTTTCGAGGTCATATAATCCAATGGCCTTATTTTTAAAGAGAAGAAACAGAGACCAGAGAGGTTTTCTGTTACTTGTCTAAGGTCACATAGGTAGTAGGTGGCAAAGTCGGACAGTGGATCTAGATTTTCTGTCTCAGCTTACTTTCCACTCTACCACAGTCCTCTCTCTTTCTCCTATCCTGCCCCCTTTCTCACCCTCCCCCACAGGTCTGTTGCTCATCATATGAGAACTGAATAACTTTTTTTACCCTTATTATCAACACATGAAATCCTGTGACAGTTTGTTGAACCACTGCATCCTGAAACACTGAGGAAATTTGGGTTGGTTGTTATTATTTTGTGAAGTCTATCCTTAGAAAATAACATTTCTCAAAGGGCTAAGAAACATTTACAAGCCTCTTCATTTTCTCTTGCTTTCTTCCTCAGCATACTGTTATTCATCTGTTCCTTCTTTCTTCGATTTTATAATACACTATAGTTGAGTATAACTTTGCCTGTTTGGGCAGAAAGCACCATGGGCCTGTTGCTAGGCTGACCTTTTAGTAGTTGAGTGGATGGAAAGAAACCCCAAAACTGATTGGTCACTAACTAAACTCTAGTTTTATTCCTAGGCAGAATTAAACAAATAATAAAAGTATCCTGATTTTTCTGTGTTTTTAAAAAATTAGCCCAGCTGACATTTATATAATGCTATAAAGCTTATAAAGCACTCTGCATGCCCTAACTCATTGGATCCAAATCAGTGAGATTGGTGCTATCATTATGTCCATTTTAAATTTTTTAATTATCCCAGCTAATATTTATATAATGCTATGAGGCTTATAAAACACTCTGTATGCCCTAACTCATTGGATTCCAAACCAAGATTAGTGCTATTATTATGTCCATTTTACAGAAGAGGAAACTGAGACTGAGAGAGGTTAAATGATTTGTTCAGGTCACATAAAAAGTTAATGTCTGAGTCAGGAACCTATATTTTCCTTATTTTAAAGACTGGAGGTCTAGCCTTTATACCAAGAAGCACTGATGGTCTAGTGAGAAGATTTTTTTCATCTTTTTTTAAGTTGAGCAAATGACAGGGTTTCCTTGAATAGATTTCTGATTCTGTATGACATGTTGCTGCTGTGCTTGCCCTTAGTCCAATAATCAGCTTTTAATCAGGCAGACTTCCAATTGGTTCAGATATTGTATCTTCCTTTCCAGCCTGGCACCTTTCTTGAGTAGTACAGACAAAGTGAGAGGAAGGAAGAAATGTATCTTTGGCTGGCATTACAGGAAAGGGAGAAGAACAGAGTGGAGAATTCAATTCTCATTTTTAACAATAAGGGATGGTCAATCATTGAGTTCCCTTAAAATGCACTGGACTCCAAAGTGTTAGCTTTCCTTTGATGTGTGACAAAGCAGACTGATCAGGACAAAATGGGACACACCATGGAGCAGTATAATATGGCTGATGGTTGGAAAGTGACAGAGGGGGTGCAGCAATCAGCCTTGATTCCAGCTAAATCTCCATGCAGCCCATGAGGCACATGGCAGCACCCTTTGTAAATGGTCCTAAGCTGGAAGATGAACTGCATATATTCTTAGTGGAGAAAGGACTAAAAGTCACATATTGATCTTTTCAGTCTGGTCTATGCCCAGCTAGAAGCAGTAATGAAAAAGAAAGAAGATACCTCCTTGTCAGATGGTATGTCAACATAGAGAGAGAAGTAGTGTGGAGCTGTGGATAAAGCATTGGGCCTGGAGTTAAGAATACTTAAGTTCAAATCCCATTGGTGCTACTTGCTAGCTGTGTGATCACAGACAAGTCCCTTGATTGTCCTTAGACCCATGCATGAAATGGAGATAATAATACATTTTGTATTTAGCAGAGTGCCTGGCACACAGTAGGTGCTTAATAAATGTTTATTTGTAGATTGACTTTATCTCATAGAATTACAGTAAAACTTTAAGTAAGATGATGGAGGTATGTCAATTGTTTTGCAAACTTTAAAAGGCTTATGTAAATGTCAACTAATGGCTTATATGGGAAAAGGGTACTTTGGTATCCTTTGCAACTTTCTTCCTCATCATAGCAGCCACCTTTCTCAGAGGTATATTACCTAGTTCCTAGTGGTCAACATGACCATTTTGCATTCCTTCTCTGTCTTGCTAAGTATAAGGCACCCCACTGCCTAGTTACTGTGCTATTGAGAGGGGATGTGAGGGGAAGGTGAAGAAACTCTAAACAATCTTTACTGCTACCGATTCTGGTGGGGAAGAGGTTAGATCTAATAACTTAAATGAGAAATTTCTGATTTTTATTTATCCATTCTCTTCCCTGTCTCTCATATGCATAAATCATTGACTAGTTAGACTCATATATTATTGGTTATGTATAGAGAAAAATGAACTTCTTTGTAATTATAAAATCATCAAACTTGCAGTCTCATTAGGACCTTAGTGATAAACCCCTGCTTTACTTATGAGGAAATAGCAGCCCAAACACATGCCATGGTTTTGTTCAAGGCTATGTGACAGTTTAAGTAGCAGAGCCAAGATTAAAACAACATTCTCTGGATTACTAGTAGTGTGTGAAGTGGATTCAGGGGGAACTCACCCACCAATTTAGATTTTAAAAAAGAAATGAACAGAAGATGGAAGCAAATCCAGGAAGCAG
Source organism: Petaurus breviceps papuanus (assembly GCF_028583685.1). Classification (NCBI taxonomy): domain Eukaryota; kingdom Metazoa; phylum Chordata; class Mammalia; order Diprotodontia; family Petauridae; genus Petaurus; species Petaurus breviceps. The sequence goes on along the minus strand of NW_027187348.1, from coordinate 19,319,947 downwards.
AGAATGAATAGGATTGTGACATGGTCCAATAAAAAGTGAATTCAGGAATGCTAAAGGGCAGAATGAGCTGTAGTTAGCAAGAGAAGCTAAGGAACAAGAGAAAAAGGTTAATGATGATTTCTATTATTTATATAGCACATTAAGGCTGGCAAACACCTTATATATGCTATCTCATATGATCCTTACAACACCCTTTGGGAAAAGTGCTATTATCTCCATTTTACAGATGAGGAAACTGAGGCTGAGCGATTCATGCTCACACAGTTAGTAAGTGTCCAAGGCAGGATTCCAACTCATGTCTTCCTGATTCCAAGTCCAACATCCGATCCATTTCACTAGCTAGCTGTCACTTGGATCAAAGAAGAGATAAGACCTTTGCTTGAGGTCCATTGGGCAATAGTACCTGGCAACAGAGAGAAGTTAGAGCTGTTAATTTCTTATTTTATTTCTGTTTTTTCTCTAAAGAGAAATGAGCTTTATCTTGGGATGACAGAACAAAAATTACCAACAGGAAGGTGGTAACCAAGATGTGTTAGGACATGAAAAGAGAACTCCTGTTTGCTCTTGATAAGTTTAAGTCACTTGGTTCAGATAAACTATATCGAGTCATGAAAGAACTGGTCAGTGTCATTTCCAAGCTACTGTCAGTGATGTTTGAAAGGAGAGACGATGAGAATGGAGAAAGGCAAATGTCCTGATTTGAGAGAGGAGAGAGAGAGAGACAGACACACACCCACACACACACACAGAGACAGAGAGAGACAAAGAGACAGAGAGAGAGACAGAGACAGAGACAGAGAGAGAGAGAGACAGAGAGAGAAAGAGAGA
>NW_027187348.1:19300567-19319019 GCF_028583685.1 Petaurus breviceps papuanus | reverse complement strand
AGACAGAGACAGAGAGAGAGACAGAGAGACAGAGAGAGAAAGAGAGACAGAGAGAGAAAAAGAGACAAAGAGAGACAGAGACACAGAGAGAGAGAGAGAGAGAGTGAGAGAGAGACTGCAAACTATAGAGGCCACTAATGAACTTGACTTTTGTTTCTTGGGGAAAAAATCTGAAGTAGGCCATCAAACAAATGATTGACTAACATCTTGATAGGAAAGTCATGAACTGGTCATGCCAGACTAGCCTCATTTCCTTATTTGACAGGTTTATTAAAATGACAGACAAGAGGAATGTTGTGCATATAGTTTACTTAGGTTTTATCAAAGTTTTTGATGAAATAGCTCATACAATTCTTGTGGTGCAGATGGAGAGACATGGATTAGACAATATGTAGCCAAATGGATTCAAAACTGATTGGACAGCTGGACTCAAAAGGGCACTTGTTAATGGTTCAGTGTCAAGGTGGCAGGAGGTCTCCAGTGGGATACCTTATTTGTATATTTGGCCCCAAGCCATATAACATTTTTTCTCTGTTTTTAAAAATAAATTTTAGACATAGAATAATCTATTTCATTACTTATTTTTTTTTCATGGTAATTGTACTTATTTATCAGTCTTGTTTTTAGTATTTGAAGTGTTGGATTTTTTTTTGGCAGGAATGTCTCAAATGTCTGTTTTTTTTTTTATTAAATATATGTATCTTTTTTTCACTGACAATTGGGCTCAGGTTTGCAGGGTATGTAATTTTGTCTTGTATCTTGTGCTTTTCACCCCCTCAGAATATATTATTGCATTCCCTTCTGCAATTTCTAGTGGGTACAGAATAGTCATGCTATTTGAATTTCCTTTCCTTGTTTGGTGGTCTTTCTTCTGGCTGCTTGCAGAATTTGTTGTTTATCATTAGGGTTGTTAAATTTAACCACTATATATCTTAGAGTCTGAAGCACAGGTTTGTTTTCTGGAGGCAATCTGTGGACTCTTTTGATTGGTGCTTTGTTTTCTGCATTCAGAAGTTCTGGGCAGGTTTTTTGTATTATTTTCAGCAATAACATGTTCAATCATGTTCTTTTGTACATCCTGTCACCATGGTAAATGGCATTGGCTTATATAGAGATCAGGCATTCTTTTAATGTTATAGCTCTTTGCTTTTCTTCTACCAAAATATCCTCCAGTTCATATTTTTGTATTCTAAATCTATTATTCTCTCTTTTGCTTCTTTGGGAAAACTTGCCTCTGTGGATTCAAGTTTTCCTAATCTGCTGATAATTATTTCTCCTTTGAAAGTTGTATATTCTGACCTTTACTCCATTCTAATTTCTTCTTGGAAAAATTTCATTTCTCTTTTGGACCATTTTGCAATTTCTTAATGTTGTTTTGTGTTCTCTTGGGATTCCACAGAATTTTGTATTTCCTAAGGCATTGGTTCCTTTTCATTGTCTTGTAATATTTGTATATACATTGAGTATTCAGTACTCATTCTGCTACTTTTAGAATCTTCTTTGTTGATTTGTTTGTGTTATAGTTTTAATTAAATTTTCTTCCTCTCAAAATCCAAAGTGTTTTATTGCTTCCCCCCTTATAATGCTCTAACACTCATTTTCTGACTTGTGCCACTTAGATGATGGCTGTACCCCAGAGCTGCAATGGAAAGCTACCTCATCCTCTTCCCAGGTTGGAGGATTTTCCTTTCTCTAATCTTGGTCCCAGTCCTATGGGGCTTTTTGATGACAGTAATAGCCCCAGAGGGGTTCCAATTCCCTTTGTTTAGGTCTTGGTGTAGCAGTTTATCCTGGCCTACTGCCCCAGTTCCTAGCATGGATCATGTTCTTTTTTTCTTCAGCTGGGCTGAATCAGTGTCTGCTACTTTTTAAAGAATAAGGGATGGGTATTTGGAAAGTGTCTCTACAATCCTGGAAGTCTCCAACCTGGGAACTCCAAGCAAACGTACAACACTTCCCTTTCTTTTACTCTTCACATCGTTGTACAGAACCAGTGTCTGCAATGCATGATAAGGAATGGGCAGGGAGGTGGTCTGCAAGCAGCTTCTGAAAATGAAGGGAATCCCTGTTTGGTTCTCAGATCCAAATCTATGTGGCACCCTAGAAGACAGTGAAGACTGTTGGTTTGGTGGAGGTGCTGAGTGAGAGCTTTCAGGATTAGCATTCCCTTCTTATACTCTTCCATCCGGTTAAATTGACCTCCTCTATGTTCCTCTCATGACAGCATGACAACCCATCTGTCCGCTCCATGACTCTGTACTGGCCGTCTCAAATGCCTGGAATTCACTCTCTCCTCACCTTCATTTCAGAATCCTCCTTCCTTCCCTTCTTCCTTCAAGATTCAGCTCAAACTTCTACATGAAGATGCCCTCCTACTCAAATTACCTTGTATTTAATAATTTAAATTACACTTTGTATCTATTTGAATTGATTCTATTTATATTTATTCTGTGCAGCCTTATATATGTTATTGATGTCTATCCCACTAAAATGTAAATTCCTTATTATTAAAGATTGTTTTATTCATCATATTTGTGTCCCTAAGGCCTGGAATAAAGTAGGTACTTAACAAATATTTGTTACTTAATTCATTCTCCAATGACAATTTACAAGGCTTCAGGAGGTTCTACCTTTCTTGTCCTCTAGATTCAATTGTATTTATTCTGTACGTGGCGCATATTTTCTCTTACTTTTTTTTTGAGAGGTACTAGGGACCAGAGAAAATGTCTATTTTGACATCTTTTGCTAATAAGATATTAAAGTCACTGTTTAATTTTTTTTTGATGATTTGGACAAAGGCATAGATGTTTTGCTCATTAGATTTTCAGATGACACAAGTCAGGGAGGAATAACAAACTAAATCACAGAGTCCAGTTCCTAAAGGATTTTGGGAAAAAAAAAGCTAGAACATTGAGTTGAATCCAATAAGATCAAATTCAATAGGAATAAATGCAAAATCTTTAACTTAGGTACAAAAAGAAATCAACTTGACAAGTATAAGATGGCTCAGTCATAGTTTATTATAGTTGTTCTGAAAAAAAAAAAAGACCTGGAGTTTTTAGTGGACTATAAGTTCAAGATGAATTTATGCTTTGTGAGCCCCTGAACCTAATGGAGGGGCGGACATAGCTTCCTAGAATACAGAGGTTAATTTCTGCTGTCCTCTGTTTTTATGAGACTTTATGTGTAGTATGTATTCAGTTCTGCACACTGATAAAATGATAAGAAGGACATTGATAAAATGGAGATTGTCTAGAGGAAAAAGTCTTAAGTCCATGTCAATTGGGGATAGTTGAGAATATAGGCACATTTAGTTTGGAAAAGAGAAAATTTGAGGGACATGATTTGTGGTCGTTGTTCAGTTGTTTTCAGTCATGTCTGACTCATCATGACCCCATTTGGGGTTTTCCCAGCAAAGAAAATTGTGTCAGTTTGCCATTTCCTTCTCCCGCTCATTTTATAAATGAGGAAACTGAGGCAAACAGGGTTAAGTGACTTGCCCAGGGTCACACAGCTAGTATCTGAGGCCAGATTTGAACTCAGGAAGATTCTTCCTGACCTCAGGCCAGGCACTCTATCCTCTGTGCCACTTAGTTGCCTTCAGGGGACATAATAGCTGTCTTCAAATAGTTGAAGGATTGTCATGTGAAGGGGGGATTAGATATTTCTTGTTTGACTGCAGAGGGCAGAACTGGGAACAATGAGTTGAAGGTTCAAAGGGTCAAATTTAGGCTTGATATTAGGGAAAGACAAAAACCAAAAACAACTTTCAGACAATTTGAGCTGTCCCCAGGTAAGGATTTGCTTTTTGGGGGTGATGGGTGCTCCTTCTTTGCAGGTCTTCAAGCAGAGGCCAGATGATGACTTGGGAAATACTATAAGAAGATTCTCTTGTGGTATGCATTAGATTGGATGACCTATGAAATCCTTTCCAACTTTCAAATTTTGTGAAGCTCTGAGATTATATATGGAAAAGGTAAGCCATCTTAAACAATACATTCATTCACATTAGGTCAAATTACTTTGATTCCTGGTGCCATTTTCCTTTCCTAATTTTTGGAAGTCTTAGAAAAGGTTTTATAAGCCTTAAGGTGCTATATAAAGAGGATCTGTTGTTATTATGAGGCCTAAGCATTGTTAGGCTTATCAGAATTATTATGTTTATGAGAGCAGCAAAATTAATATGAGGATATTGATGCTCTGTTGTTTAATTGCCTCCTGAATCTATGATAAATTTTCTGCTGATTAAAAATCCTGAACAAATAACATCTTTATTGATTTCTATAATTCATTTATTTGGAAATTTCCATTATCAATCACATTTGAAGGATGGCTTTTGAGTTCAACCTCTTCTATCACTCTCCTTTCATTTCACTCATCTGCTAAACCACTGGTGACGTACAAATCTTTTTGTCTCTCCTCTCTCCAAACCCATAGTTTGGCATCTGTATGGGCAACTGCCTGAGTTCCTTTAGAGTTGGGATTATTTTTTTAATTTTATTTTTACTTTATACATTTTTTAAAAAAATGTTAACTATTTTAATTAATTGAACTTTTTTGTTTTTTGTTTTTTCAGAATTTATTTTAGTTTTCAACATTAATTTCCACAAGATTTTGAATTCCAAATTTTTTGCCCATCTCTCCTGTACCGCCCACCCCAAGATGGCAAGCATACTGATTGCCCCTATCCCCATTCTTCCCTCTCTTATATCCTTCTCTACCTCCCCCTTTACTCCTTTACCCCTTACTTTCTTATAGGGCAAGATGAATTTCTATACCCCAGTGCCTGTATATCTTACTTCCCAGTTGCATGTAAAAACAATTTTTTAACATTTATTTTTGAAACTTTTGAGTTCCAGATTCTCTCCCTTCTTCCCTCTTCACCCACCCCCACTGAGAAGACAAGCAATTCAATATAGGTTATACATGTGTAGTTATGCAAAACATTTCAATAGTAGTCATATTGTGAAAGACTAACTATATTTCCCTCTTCCTGTCCCACCTCACATTTATTCTATTTTTTCCTTTGACCCTGTCTCTTTTCATATGGGTTTGCTTCTGATTACCCCTTTCCCCAGTCTGCCCTCCCTTCTATCATCGCCCCCCATTATCTCCTTCCCCCTACTTTCCTGTAGATTAAGATACCCAATTGAGAGTATATGTTATTCCCTCCTTAAGTCAAATCCAATGAGAGTAAGGTTGATTCATTCCCTTTCACCTCCCTGCACTTCTTTTTCATTGTAACAGCTTTCCCTTGCCTCTTTTATGTGAAACAATTTACCCTATTCTATCTCTCCTTTCTCCTCCCAATATATGCTTTTCTCACCCCTTAATTTTAAGTTTTAGATATCATCCCTTCATATTCAACTCACCCTGTACCTTCTATGTATACATATACACACATACACACATGTACACACATACACACATAAACATACCTATACATACATATATGTATATGTGTGTGTGTATATATTCCCTTCAACTATCCTAATACTGAGGAAAGTCTCATGTGTTACAAATATCATCTTTCTTAGAGTTGGGATTCTTAACCTTATTTCTATCCTTTGGCAGTTTGGTGAAGCCTGTGGATACCTTCTCAGGTATCAGAATACATAAAATAAAACAGAGAATTACAAATAACACCAATTATAGCAAAATAAAGATGCAATCTTTTTTCTATTCAAATTCATGGATTCCATAAAAATCTATTATAGACCTATTGAGGATCTGTGGACTCTGGCAAAGTGAGAACCCTTGCTCTATTAGATGAAAGAAATCAGAATTCTCTTTTGACTTCTCTAGCAATAAGGAAGATATTTATAAATAGACTCTGGACTTCTCATTTGGATCTATCTTATAGAACCTTCACCAAATCATGATTTTATGTCTTGTGGTTATATTATTCTACTTCGTCTAGTAAAATTCTTTCTCAGGACCTGCCTCACAGCAGAGTCATCTGGACAAAAAGGATATACTAAGATTCCGTTATTCTTCAAATTGGGTTATTACTGTGTTTGGCCTATTTCTCTTATTCTAAATTCAGTGTCTTTCCCAGTATGTCATATTGCAGTAAAAAGCAGACTGGAATTTGGAGTTAGTCCAAAGTTTTGGTTTTGAATTTTGGTTCTATTATTTACTAGGTGTGTAATCCTGAGCAAGTTTCTTAACTTCTTTAGGCTTTGGTTTCCTTGTTTATAATATGAGAAATTGGACCTAGTTAATCAGAGGATCATTGATTTTGAGCTAGGAAGGACCTCAGAAGTCATCTAGTCCAATCTAGTCCAATCTACATGTTTTACAGATGAGGAAATCTAAGGTTCCTTTTAATGCTAAATTTCAAGCCATTTTCTGTTCACTATAGAGGATTGAAGGGGGAATGTATAAAATGATCTCAAAGTATATTTGGATAAAATGAAGTAGAATGACATAAATATCTTTAAAGGATTTGGGTGTATTTTAACTTGCACATAGATGGATAAAGTGGTACTACTTAAGACCTGAGTAAATGTAGTCTGTCTGATAGGAGAATTAGATTTCTTGTCTTGAGGGACCAAAACTATAGAGAGATATAGGAACTTAGGAACCTAGGAAGGTTTTTTCTTCTTCAGCCTTGAAAGGGACCACAATAACCTTCAATTCTGTCTCACTCCTGACCACGAATCCACTCTACAACATGTCGGTTAAGTGTTCATCCAGCCTTGATGACCTCCAGTGAAGAGAGAATACCCACCTCCTGGGGCGGGCCATTCCACTTTGGGGTGATTCTAGTAGCTAGGAAGTTTTTCCTACTTCTTTATAACTTCTACCTATTGCTTCTAGTTTGGTTTTCTGGGGCCAAGCAGAACCCTTTGAAGACAGCTATCATGTCTCCCTTGTTTCTTACCTTCTCCAAATTTACTCCCTCACCACAATGGGAGGTAGGGCTGACTCTGAGTTGTTCCATCACTTGCTGTTTTCTTAGTTGAACCTTAGCCTCCTTAGAACGTAGAGCCAGTGATGATTATTGTTGGTGCTAACAATCAACCTTGCCTCTCTGGCCTGTTTAGGGAAGGATTTCAACCTCATAATAAAATAAGAGGAAGCAGAGTCTAGGAACTCACTTGAGAGCCAAAAATACAGGCCAAGTGTGTGGTTGTACCAGAATGCCAGACTTCCTTTGCGTATTGTGAAGCATGAAACGAAAGCCTGAAGGACCATCTGCCATGAGAAAACCATGGGAAGTCTGCCTTTAACCTCCCTTTTTTGGCTTTGGAACTTAAAAACATGAGACCAAAAGACCCTGCAACTAATAAGAACCTTATGAATAAATTGCCCCTGATGAGATTAAGTTTATATGATGTTTTAAAGGTATTTTCCAAAAAATGTTTCCAATCCACATGTGATTCCTTCCTCTGTCTTCCCCTGTCTATAACTCTGTTACATTTTACAGCACAGACCATGACAGAGGAGGAAGTGAGGATGATGGAGTTAGAAAGGGAGAAAATAGGCAAGGCGCCTCAATATGGACCATCCTTGTGAATTAAGTGGAGTGAAACAATGCTCCATTTCACACATCACACAGCTCTTGTGTGACCTTCACAGAGAGTGTTTGCAAAAGATCATCCAGTTGAGCCCCTCATTTTACAAAGGAGTAAATGGAGGCCAAGAAAGGCTACAAGAGCTAAGAAAAACAAGGCCACGGAGCTAGTTAAGGGCACATCCCAGTCTAGAATACAAGTTTCCAACTCCAGCTGCTCCCTTTCCAGAACACCATACTACCTCTTCTGTCTTTGTTTTTCTGAGGCATAAAATGGAGAGAGGAGTTGCCCTCTACTTGCATCAGGGATGGATGGGGGTTAATGAACGTGTTTACTTATTCACTAAAGGCAGCTAGATGACATAGTGGGTAGAGTTTTGGACTTGGAGTCAAGAAATCCTGAGTTCAGATCCAGTATCAGATACTTACTACCCATGTGACCTTGAGCAAATCATTTAAACTCTCTCAGCCTGATTTTCCTCATGTGTAAAATGGGCATAATAAGATCACCTTCCTATTGTAAGGATCAAGGGAGATATTTGTAAAGTGCTTTGCAAACCCTAAAAATATACATAAGTTCTAGCTATGATTATTATTAGTTCAGTGCATGTACATAGAGAACATTTAATAAATAATTTTAAAATTGAATTTATTGAAATTTTGAGTAAATTCCATAATAAATACAAACTAGGATTAATATAATCAAGAGACTATAATAAATCTACAAATATTTTAAATTAAAAAAAACATCTAAAGACAAAACTAAAGAGACTGTGTTAATATTGCTATTATTTTCTGGCATTCATCTATTTGGTACAGTATGGTATTCTGAAGAACATACCAGATTGAAGTCAAAGGACCTGGATTTGAATCCAAGTTATGTTACTTGTGCAAAACTTGAGATTCCAAAGTCACTCAAACCCTTCGGGCTTTAGTTTCTAATTTGTAAATGGCCTCTAGGGTCTTGCCAGGTATAACTGACTCTATGATCATTAAAATGTTTGTAATTTTACTAGCATATTTGGGGAGTTACTTCCCCTCACATTTCTATACATTTTTAGATCTATGGGAACTTACTTAGAGTATAGGTTATACTCTATTAGCCTTTTACAAACAGTGAAGGATTTTTTTTTCTTGGCTTTTTTTTTTTTTTTACCATATTCATTGAGGTAAGAAACTCTGTCTATAAATACAGGGTATTGGGCACTGACTTGCAGCTTAAAGTTTTAGTAAGTTGTCTGGGTCATTGAGAAGCTACATAATTTGCCCATAGTCAGACCTAGATTATGTAACAGAGGGACATTTCTGACTCCATGACTGTCTCTCTACTGTACCAGGACCTCTTGGCATCCTGCAAATGCCCAGGAAGACACATGGAAAATCCAAAACAGTGAATAATCCTAAAAAAACCTTCAAAGTGCTATATTTAATAGGCCCAAAGTTTCATATAATTCATTATTCTACTTCTTTCTTGTCTAAAGTTTGTATGAATAACTTGGCAGGCTCTTTAATAAATATTTCCTGAACTGAACCTTTGATAATGGCACCAGGATGTATTCTATGGCAAAAATATTTTCCCTCTACAATGTAACACTCAAAAACTTAGACATTTCCTCCAAAGATCATTAGCTTTCCATTGTGATGCACTGAAAATCTGTAATCCATGAATTTATTTGTGCTTTTCTTCAGACTCTTTTATCTACTGAGTGTGCCACTGACAGTGGCAGTGCACTGACTTAGAATAAAAACTTTCACAAATTTCCTCCCTGTCCTTCAAGGGGAGACCCTCTGGTGTTTTATAGTTGTGTCCATGTTTATATTATTTACATCTTTTTTTTATTTTATATTTTGACCTTGTCTGCTCTCAATCTTCATCTTTCTTGACAGAAAAAAAACTCAATCTTTTAAAATCTATATTTTTTTTGAAGGGGGAAGGCAAGGCAATTGGGGTTAAATGACTTGCCCAAGGTCACACAGCTAGTTAAGTGTCAAGTGTCTGAGGCTGGATTTGAACCCCAGTCCTCCTGACTTCAGGGCCAGTGCTCTATTCACTGCACCATCTAGTTGCTCCTAGTATATCTTAAAAAAAAACCGATTTATTATTAACCTATTATACTATCATAGAGGATAGAGGGCTGGCTTTGGAAGCAGGAGGGTTTAGACTGAGGTCTTGCCTCTGACACTTTCTAGTTGCATGACTACAGGCAAGTCTCTTTTCAGCTGGCAGCTCTAAGACAACACATTAGCTGTAGATCTACATTGGTGAAAGGAATTCCATATACCCTGGAAATCATCACTTTGGACTAATACTCCAAGCTCTCACCACTATAATCAAACTTCCTTTGCAGTTACTTACCTTCAAATCAATTAATTTCAATGTATAAGATATCATAAATCTTTTCAGTCATCTTCTTTGTGTCTATCAATATTTCTTCTTTTATTCCTTTTCACTCATATAATCATATATGCCATGTTCTCTCTTCTCCTTTTCCACTTTGCTTGATTATATATGATTCTTTCTAGATTTCTTTATGTACCACATACTTTTCAGACTTGATTACCTTAGAGTATTACATTTTATTAATCATTCTTCTATTGTTGGACATTTGAGTTACTTCTAGGTTCATTTGCAATTACAAGTGGTATTGCTACAAAATCATTGATCAGCTAGTTTGTTTATTTTTGGATAAAACCTTTAGGGTATATTCCCAACAATGAATTATTTTCTCAATTTCAAGTCTATCTTCATATGAAATGCATTTCAAATGATCATCTTAGTAGATGGAGAAGTAGTAGATAATCTCAGTGTTCTCTGGGTTTTTATCACTTCAAGTACACTGTATACTTTTCTTTAGATGTGAGTGATTAGACCTATATGAAACAAACCTTTCTTTAAATATGCATAGGGTGATGCCTTTGGCTTTGTTTCCAATATATCTTCCCAACAACTGTCATCATTTTATAGGTTTCTTTGGCCTCAATAATACAATGGTTATTGTTGTTTTTGAGTCATTTCATTTCAGTCATGTCTGAATCTCTGTGACCCCATTTGGGGTTTTCTTGGCAAAGATGGCAAACCACTGGAGTGGTTTGCAATTTCCTTCTCCAGCTCAAGTGACTTATTCCAGGGTCACACAGCTAGTAAGTGTCTGAAGCTGGATTTGCATTCAGGTCCTCCTGACTCAAAGACTGGCATTCTAATCTACTGTGCCACTTAGTTGACTCTAGTACAATGGTAAACATCTTTAGATTACAATCCACAATAACTCATAATTACCTTTTTATCAGAAAAAACAACAAATATGTTACTTTATCAGTTCGTTTTAGAATAGAGGTTTTTAACCTCTTTTATTTTTTTAACTGGCCTCTTTGGCAGTCTGGTGAAGACTATGGACCCCTTCTTAGAAAAATGTTTTTGAATACATAAAATAATTTGAATAGGAATACAGTAGAAATCAATGATATTAAAATAGTTGAAATATTTTTTAAAAGCATGTTCATGGATCCCAAGTTAAAACTGGTTTAGAATGATAATTTTCTTATTCATTTATTTACTGATACTGAAACTCATCTATCATTTTTTTACCCCACTAAATCAGTCTTGTGCAATTCTCCCAGCAGTTTATTCCTATCAGCTTGGCTTTCCTCTTCTGAGAGGAGCTTAGTGTCATCCACAAACTTGGAGATTTCACTGTGTAGTCTTTCTTCCAGATCATGTGTAAAAATGTTAAGTAATATGGGCTTGTGAAGGATGATATAATGCCTTTAACACTTCAATGTCAAGAGAAGTCCCCATTTAGCCTTACTTTTTTTAATGGCATATATATCAGGTTTTTATCCACAATAAAATTCTCAGTTTTTACTGTGGGTGTCAGTATTAACTCTGTTAAGAGACTTTTTGAAATCAAGCAACCAATCACGACACATTTATTAAATACCTACTATGTGCTAGGTACTAGGTATATCAAGTTAAAAAAAAGTCTCTGTTCTCAAAAAATTTACATTTTATCATGGGAGAATATAAATATGGTATCGGTAGAAAGAGCATTAACTTTGTTATTAGGGGACCTGAATTAAAATCCCAAATCTCTCTCTTATTACGTGTATGTTTTTTGGACAAGTCACTTAGACTCTTTTAACCTCACTTTCCTCATCTGCAAAATGGGAAAGTTGTACCAGATGGCATCTGAAGTCCTTTCTAGTGCTAGATCTATGGTCCTATGTATAAATATATACAAAATATGTAGGAAATAAATATATGGTAAATCTACTTATTATCAGAAGGAACAGGAAAAGTTTTCCATAATAGTTTCCACTTGTACAGTTTTGAAGAAAATAAAGGATTTTAGAAGGCAGAGGTAAAGCGCAAGTGCATTCTGGGGGACAGCCAGCTAGTCAGCCAGTCAATTACTATTTATTAAGCATCTCCTATGTGCCAGACACTGTTCTAAGTGCTGGAGTATAGACAAATAACTGAATTCTCATGTGTAAGGATAGGAAGAAGCCAGTTTGTCTATACTGTAGAGAAGATAAGGGGAGTAATGCATAAAAAGTTGGACAGACAGTTTGGAACCCTGTTGTGAAGCACTTTAAAAGTCAAACAGAGGAGTTTATATTTGATCCTAGAGGTAATAAGAAGTCATTGAATTTTCTGAGTAGTTTTTTTGAAGGTTTAAATAAATACAGTAAGAACCACAAAACTGATCATACTTTTTGACCAGGGCTAAGAGTTTATTCCAAAGACATCATAAAGAGGAGGAAAGAACCTATCTATACAAAAATATTAAAAATTCCTCCATTGCAATATCAAAATATTAGAAATAACCTCTGTACAATTGAGTACCATTATCTATGAGGCATTGTGCTAGGGACACAAAGACAAAATGAAAAATGGCCCCTGTCCTCAAAGAGCTTAAATTCTTCTGGACACCCTATTGGATGTTCAACATTGGTGTTTCAACATTTATAAAATGGATTACTATTTTGTTTTGTTAATGTAACCAAAATATGGCTCCATAAAAGAGACAAATATATTATATAGATTTGTAAATCTAGGCAGACCTAAGTAGATCAGAGATTTAGAGCTGGAAGAAAACTTCATTGGTTATATCAAGGTCATTGATTATAATGTCCTCATTTTGCGAATGAGGTACTTGAGATGAGATTGATGCAGAGCAAAATAAGCTGAACTGAAACTAGGTAAACTGATATAGATTACATTTTTAAAAGAAAGAAAAGAAAGGAGGAAAGAGGAAAGCAGCCAAAGGTGGTGGAGCTTCAGGCAGGCCTAGCAGGGAAAACAGAACAAAAGCATTTTCTTTGTTAATTGTTTGTTGATTGGTTTGTTTTTGCTTTGTTAAAGGCTAAAATCTGGTGTTATATTTTGCCTCTTGTTTTGCCTGTGGTTTTTTATTGACAGTTATAAAGTTATAATAAAATTTTTAAAGGACTAAATAAATTACATCCACCAAGCTTCCCTTGATCAAACACTTTTTTATCTCCTTAAGAAATTCTAGTAGATTATTCACATATGATTTGCTCTCACATAAACCATAACTCAAATAGTAGGCATTTACTTAACAGCTATAATCTTTATTATACGTTCCGTCAGTTTCCCAACCTTGGAAGTCAGACTTGCCCACTGTCGTTCCCAGCTTCTCCTCTGGAGCCCTTCTTACGCATGAGTCACACTGGCAATCAGTCAGTCCTTTGACACAGTGGCCGTCTATAACGACAGCTTACACATTTTGGCCAACAGTTCCATATTTCACCCATGAATTCCTTCAAAACTCTTGGGTGACTGCCATCTGAGGCTGGTGATTTATTTATATTTAGTTTGTCAATTAGGTCTAGAGAAGCCTGTATATTTACCACTATTTGTTCTAATACCTCTGACCTGTCTGCCTGAAAAGAACTTGGAAGTGAGACTCTCCTTTAAGTCTTCCTCAGTCAAGACTGCAGCAAATAATCCATTGATTCATTCTGCTATTGCTTTTTCTTCTCTCAGCACATCTTTTGATTTTCTAGCTGGCTTCCTTCTTTTGTTGAATTTAATGAACCTTTTATTGTTGATCTTGCAGTCTCTTGAAAGATATTCCTTGTATTCTTTTGGGGGCCTGCTTACTCCTGTTTTGTACTTGACTTACCCGACTGTAGATTTCACAGGTCTTTTCTCACAGGCCAGCAATCTGTTTTTTAAAAAGGTTCCCCCCACCTTTTTTGATGGCCCTGTTTATTTTACTAGTTAGAAATAAGTATTTTCTTTTCTAGTGTTGGAATTTATTTATTTTTTTGGGGGGATGGTATGTAGATTTTGGGGACCTCCAAATTAAAAAAAAATTGTCTTCATGTTTCCTTATTTTAAGCTTTCTCTACCCAAACGACTATTTCCCCCATACTTTCCTTTTATAAACTGAATTAAATGTAGAATGAGCTTTTAAAATTGTTCTCCCTGTGCCCCAGAATGTATGACTTAATTATGTCATATTGACTATTATATAGTGGATTCTCCAATGGCTATTTCGTAGACTACTTTCTTTAAAAAAAAAAAGATTTAACTATGCTTTCTCTCTCTCTCTCTCTCATTCTCTCTCACATTATTATTAACCCACCAATGTCTTTCAGTCCCACCCTGATAGAGCTCTCTTTTTGTAATAAATAGGTACAGTCATGAAAAACAAACTAGCACCTCACCAAAGTCTGAAAATAAATGAATGTGTCCTTCCATTCCTCCATCCCCCAGCTCTGCCAAGAGGCAAGAGACATCCAGCAGCATTTTCCAGTTCAGTACTCAGAACCTAGTCACTTATACTTGGCTTCAGAATATACTATGTGATTTTAGTTAGCAGCAGTTTTACCTTCCTATTTAGACAATGCTGAGGCTAATATTAAGAACAATTTTCATTCTCTTAACACATTCTGCCAAGGTTGTGGGAGCATGCAGTTGGATAAGTGCTGGGAAGTGGAGAAGAGGGTTTATGCCTACTAGGGGAGTGTGCAGAGGAGGTCAAGAAGATCTGGGCTCTAATTGGCCTCAGGCACTTACTGGCTTTGTGACCTTGAATAAGGCACTTATCCTTTCTTTGCCTTAGTTCTCCCATCTGTGAAATGGAAATAATAACACTTCCTACCTCACAGAGTTGCTGAGAGGCTCAAGTGACATAATACATATAAATTTCTTTGTAGACTTAGAAGTGGCTAGGTGACCCGGGGTCATAAAAATATGATTCAAACACTTTCTAGCTTTTTGACTGTGGTCTAGTCACTTAATTTCTGTTGTGCCTACCTCATGGTTATACTGATAAAAGTGCTTTGTAAACTTTAAAGTGCTAGATGTAAGTTATTATTATTGTTGTTATTAAAGCATTGCATGACCTCAGCTATCATTATTACTGATAATAATGATGACAATGATGAATTGTGTGCAAGGAAAAAAGTAGCCAAAGGACATCATCAATGATATGTGCAACTGGAAAAGGAGGCGAGCCTGTCTTGCAGTGACAGTGACAGATAACAGATTTACAATCTGAAGGCTACATTCAAAAGCACAAATGCTAAAAGATCTACAGGTTTTTTTCTTTTTTTTTTTTTAATTTTTTTTTAGTTTTCTGCATTCATTTCCCAAAGGTTTTGATCTGGGGGGGGGGGGTTAAACTTTGTTGTCTACAAACTTTTCTTAAATTTTAATTGATAATTGCATTTCAATAGAATTTATTTCCTGCCAAGGAGATCCATGACACCAAAAAGGTTCAGAAGCCCTGAGGAAGGCCTTTTGCACATTGGGTAGATTTTCTATGGAGGACTTATTGAAGGGCATGGACACAGGTCAAACATTGCTAGTAGAAGTGTATGTAGTGATGAGATCATGGGTACATCAATGTATTGAAGTATATGATCCACAAATAATTTTCACACAGAAAAAATGATAGTTTACTTTCCATACAAAACTGTAAGATGATGATGATGATGATGACAATTTAGTGTTTATATAGCACATTAAAGTTTACAACTACATTATTTAACCCTCACAACAATCTTGGGAGGTAGATGCTATTATTATCCCCATCTTACAGATGAGAAAATTGAGACTGAGAGAAATTAAGTGACTTGCCTAGGGTCACAAAGTCAGTAAGTGTCTGAGTCCAAATTTGAGCTCAGATCTTCCTTATTTAAGGCCCAGTGTCACTTGACTGTTGCTTAGTATATGACATTACTTAGGGTTCTTATTAGAGAATATATGTTTCATACTTAACAAATAATGCTGAAATTATACATGCACAAAACTGATTTTATGTGCATGTGATAACATCTTAGCATAGCACAATCTGAGGGAGCATTTTCCTGACAAGGAAAAAAGAAGTTGAATGCATTTAACTGTATTACTTTAATGTGCTCAGTCTATCTCCTCTAATTAAAATAAAATCATCTTACAACTTATGAAATGAAGATCTGGCATAATAGACTCAGAATGTGATGAAAATGTTTTCATTAAATGCAAAGATATCCTGCAAGGCATGGCATTTTATCTCAAGCCTCTAATAACATTAATATACCCTTTTAAACTCTGCAACATTTATGACTTAATAGAAACTCCTTAAAGAATGACAGACTTGTAAAAATTGCAAGGTTACTTTAACCTGGAAGGAGTCATGGTCCTCCAGTGGTTTTGAGTAAGAGGAAAACCTTCTTTCATTTATGGAAGGTATAAATATACCCTTGTTTACTCCAGCTCAGGAGAGAAGGAAATTGTTTCCCTTATATCTTAGATTGCTAACTTCTAAAACCACCCGTGGGGGCAGAGAAAGTCAGGGCTTAATGCTGTTTCCCAGGCACTTTTCTCTATCGCCCATAATAGTAGCTTGGTTTATCATCTAGTTTCCTTTCTGACGCTCAAAATATTAAGAGTATCAATCAGTAAACATTTATAAAGTACCTGTTCCTGCCTTTGCAACACTTACAGTCTAGACAATATGTTCATTTATAGTTTTATTTTAAAAAGATTCAAAATAGAGAAAAGGAAATTTTGTGGAGAAGGCACCAGCAACAGGGGGTTGAGGAAGGTATATCTCTCCAATATACTGTCTTTTCTCTTCTGGTGCAGGCCCTAATCATCTCAAGCCTGAGCTATTGCAATATCTTTCTGGTGAGTCTGCTGGCATCAAATCTCTCCCCACTTGGGTTCACCTTAATTCAATTATCAAAATAGTCTTTCTAAAGTACCAGTCTGACCATGTCCTTCCTAATCTCAATAAACTGCAATGCTTCACTGTTACATCCAGAACAAAACATAAAAGCCTCTTTTTGGCTTTTAAAGGTCTTCATAACCTAGTTCCTTCCTTTGTCCGCTTTCCTCCACATACTCAGTGACCCAGTGACATTGGCTTCCTTGCTGTTCCTCATGCATGATACTCTATTACTGGACTCTGTGCTCTATCGTCCCCCATGTCTAGAATTCTCTCCCTCCCTTCCTCTCTTTCTCCTGGATTTTTTCCAGCCTTAGTTAAAATTCCACCTTTTCCAAGAGGAGTTTTCTAGTCTTAATGCTAGTGCCTTCCGTCTGAGATGAATTCCAAGTTTTTGCATGGTTGTTTGCATGTTGTTTTCCCCATTGGATTGTGGGTTCTTTAAAGGCGTGGGTTATTTTTGTCTTTCTATCCCTGGGGCTTAAAACAGTGCCTGACACATGTATATGCTTAATAAATGTTTATTGAATTGACTTGTAAAAGCTGACTTTTGATCTCAGTCTTGAAGGAAATAAAACATTTGATGAGATAGAGAAGAGGCAGTACGTTTCAGGCAAGACATAGAATCTAAGAGATAAAAAAGGGAAGTATCACACACATATATACACAAAAATATTTGTGGTGGCAAAGACTTGGAAACTAAGGGGATGTCTATCAATTGAGGAATAGCTGAACAAATTATGATAGATGAACAAAATGGAATACTACTATGTTGTAAAAGAAGATGAAGGAGGAAGGTTCAGAGACATCTAGGAAAACTTGTATACAGATGCAGAATGAAGTGAGTGGATTCAATAGCACAATACTATAACAACAACATTGTAAAAGCAAATTATTTTGAAGGATTTAAGAACTTTCTATAATGACTGACCATGACTATAGAGAACCAATGATTAAGAATACAAGGAGCTGATAGACTAAGTATGCAAAATGAGATAGGCATTTTTAGATATGGCCAATGTGGGAATTTGTTTTGAAATATAGTTCCCTCTCCCCTCTCCCTTCTCCTTTGTTCCCTCTTTTCTCCCCCCTCCTTTTAATGGAGGAGAGATTAGAAGAGAATACATGCTTATTAATTGAAAAAAAAACACCTAAAAATAATTATAATGACAAGGCCAGTTTGGTTCTATCATAGTAAGCATGAAGGGGAGTAGTAATGTATAATAAAGATGGAAAGATACCGTGTTTCCCCGATAATAAGACACTGTCTTATTAATTTTTTGACAGAAAAACACCAGAGGGCTTATTTTCAGGGGAGGGCTTATTTTAATGAACAATGACAGCAATGACATGTGACTCCTCTACAATTGCTTTCTTATACTCAACAGTATAGCTCTTCCTTTTTGTACTCATGTCTGGGGGTCAAAACAGACAGAATAATAAAATTATGACCATCAGTCCTTCTTTTCATTCCATCATGCCCCCTGAGTTCTTCTTTTTTCCTCCATCATGCCCTTTTTATCCTCCATCATGCCCCCTCACTCCCGCTTACATACCGGGTTTTTATGTTGTCCTGCCTCGGCTCTCCTCTGCGGCACTGCTCTCAATGGTGCCAGCAAGCAAATCACTGGGAAAGAACAGGATGACGTGCTCACTGCTGCAGCTCTGATTGGATGCGGCTCGGAGCGCGGCGTGCGTTTCACCGGGGGGGGGGGGGGGGTGCATACAGAGGGTACCGTAATGTAGCGTGT